>NC_142493.1:10439637-10598691 GCF_965113065.1 Corylus avellana | reverse complement strand
TATTTTATGGTAATTTCTTTTATAAACCTAGCATTTCTCTTTCTCGAAGTGTGTTCAAGCTTTACATCTAGAGGCTCCACTTGGTAGACGAAATACATAAATTAGATGGCCATTCAGGAGGACCGTGAGGGTACTTTGGTCTTTAATTTCTTCTCACTCAACCAATGTATATGTGGATTCGATTATAAGAAGCTGAGGAACTGTTTTGTTGGGGGACGAAGTAATTGTGAGCATTTTGATAAATCTAATAAAAATTACTTTTTTTTACTACGAGATGTAAGAAAAATATGGTGTTTTATGCTGAGGTGTCTATCTATTATTGGAGGGCACAAAGAGTTGGGTAACAAACTCAAGATTTTGATGTTTAAGGGTGTCTTTAAAAGTTGAAATTCTGGAATAACACATTGATGGCATAGTTCTCAAAATCACTCCGTTAACAACCAGATTTATACGAGACATGTAATATATATATATATAGAAATAAGAGTTTAATTCGAATCAAGATACTTTGAAATCAATAATACTGATTCAATTAATTCGAGGTACCTAGACCTCTCAGCAATACACAAGAGTTGAGATAATTAACTACCCAATCGGGCTATATATATATAGAGAGAGAGAGAGAGTGAGAGAGAGACTTACAAAGCATTGTGATAAGAATGAAGCTACACTCAGAGAGATTTAACCTGCTACTGACACTTGACAATTATTAACGAAGATAAATATTAAAGATATTAAGATAGTACTTATGAGGTTAATCTTCTTATTCTGGTAACAACTCGATAACAACATGTTCTTATCTACTTAAAAAAAACACTCAATAACAACTCTGTTTGAAAGTTCCTTGTTGCACGATACTTGTAGTTTATCAGTTGAAGGTAACTTCTTGGTGCAGATACCCAAGGATCACTTACTACCTCATCCCCTCCCTATTATGCGTGCATGAGGCTTGCCACGTATCACTTTATTCCATATTATATACTTTTCCACTTTTCCAAACAATCTTGTTCTTCTCCATCTTCATCTTCATCTTCATCATCTCCGTCTTCATCATCTCCATCTCCATCTTCATAATCTCCATCTTCATCATCATCATCTCCATCTCCATCTCCATCTCCATCATCTCCATCTTCATCTTCATCGTCTCCATCTTCATCTTCATGATCTTCATCATCTCCATCTTCATCTTCATCGTCTCCATCTTCATCTTCATGATCTTCATCATCTCCATCTTCATCTTCATCTCCATCTTCATCATCTTCATCTTCATCTTGTTCTTGCAAACAAAACCTCGGGTGAGCAGTCAATTTACATTGAGTACATTCTAGGGCCACCCCGTCGAATTGACCGCCACAACCATCACATGGAGGGGAGTACACAGTTTTTCGTACAAAGGTTAAAGGGTGTTGATGATGTTCATCATTATAAGTTTTTCCAAACTTAATGTATGGATACTTACCAATAACACATTGAGGATGACCAGGAAAGTCGCATTTTGCACAATAATAGAACAAATGATCTGAATCTCTTTCTTGTTCACAAATTAGACAATAATATTCTCCAAAATTGTCTTCCACGGTAAGTTTGAGGGGATGTTCGTCATAAGCATGGTTAGCTATGGGTGGAAGAATTGCACAACTAAAACCCAAGACGAAATTGCAAGGGGAGCATACAAAACTACCCTCCTCCCAACAAAATGTGCAGGATTGATCACCATAAGTCTCGGCCAAAGACAAGGGGTGTTGGTGAGCCACATGTTGAAAGGTTTCTTGTAATGCAAAACATTGAATGTCAATGAGGCACCCAGTGACTTCATTCTTGTAGGCAAATCCATGGCGATATTGTTTACAAAAAAAACATTTGAACACGCCATTAGAGGAAGGTGCCTGTGACAAGAGGGTCATAGGAATTGAGACAAGCGGGTGCCTAGCCTTTGTGGGCAGTTTAGCACATATATTGTGAAGAAAGAAGTTGTATTGGGAACAATTGTAAAACGGAGGGGAGATCAATTGCATACACCCATCACAAAGTTTATCATTCTTAACTTCCTCATAGTTGATAACTAAATCATGTTGATGACTAAAATGTTTCATCTCTGGAGGCTGATCTTTTTGGTTCTCTTCTCGATTGGTATCCTTGATGATGCCCGTCACATTGCCAATGAATCCAGCGCGCACCGACCCAATGATTGCATTCCTGTACTCTCGCGAGTCACGGCCTCTTGTGCATTTCAAGTGAGCAGCATAATTACATTTTTTACAATAATAAATTGCATACTCTGCATCCGCCTCTTTATAGCATAGTTTACATAACATATACATGCCAACATGCTTCTTAACTTGATGAACGGAATAGGTGAGAGTGAGTGGGTGACGATGATCTCTAACTTTGATGGTGCGTAAAAATGAAGCACAATCGGCATGAATCGAGAGTTGGCATATGCTACAATATAGGCATACCTTGTCCTTGCCTTGGTCGCCGCTGTTCTCGCCACATGCTTCGCAAGTGAATTGAATATTTTTTAAGATGGGAACGTATGCGTGCTGGTGACAATCATCCTTATTTACTCGCCAGCGAGAAGAACATTTAATGTCAATATTGAAATTGCAACTACCATAACGGTAATTGCACCTGTAAACAAAGCAACTTCTGCAAGATTTACCGCAAGCAACACAGTAATCAGAAACTAATGGCAGTGCAATAGCAAGATTGTGGTTTGGGTGCAAGGGATGTCGTATGTGGTCGGGTAAGTCGAAGCATGATTTATGGCAAAGGAAGTTGCACTGGGAGCATTTGTAACCGGAACCCGATGGGGGTTCCTCACATACCTGGCAAACAGCTTCCTTCGTCTCTCCGTCAATTTTCAGATCTTCTATAAAGTTCAATGCATGCTTGTGGTCGAGATTATTGCTCCACATCCCCTCCAATATTTCTCTCACTCTCGTACTCATCTTTGACACGCACACAACACACACACTGTAAATTATTTCCTTTTCTCTCTCTCTATGTGTATAAATTTCTTTCTCTGCTGTTTTCTTTCTTGCTTCTTTCTTTCTTTCAGACTTGCTCTCTATTTGTACCTTGCAAGTACCCTTCGACACTTTGTGGATTATTTTCTTCTTCCTCTCTCTCTCTCTTTGTTCCTTTTTCAGTAATTAACGTACACTGTGATGTCTTTTCACGTCTTTTTTATTTTTTTTATCATTTGGTCCCTTAAAGTTCAAGGCTTCAAGTTCCATGCCGCAAGCCTTTTGTGGATTCTTTTCTTCCTCTATTTATTTATTACTTTCTTCTCTTAAAGGCTTCAAGCATATGCACCAAGTCACAACGGCCTGGATTCTTTCTTCTTCCCCCTCTCCCTCTTTATTCTTCCCTCTATTAGAGCTTGTAATTTAAGAGAGATCAGAACAAGAAATAAAAACTCAGAGAATTAAGGTGGTTCGACCTATGGCCTACGTCCACACATATAGCCTTGCTTTTTCTTAGCTACTGATATATTTGATGGTGTACAATATTTTATTTATAGAGAAAGAGTATGAACGTTACAAGCATTTCTGCTTTTACATTAACATCAATAAACTTAATGTATCATTTGTAACTCTTATCACTTAAGTTCTTGACTTTTGAGTTCATTGTCTCTTGAGTTATTGTAACTTTTGACTCTTGAGTTCTTTATCGTTTGAGTTATTGTAACTCTTGTCTCAATACGCCCCTGCAAACCCAGCGGTAGATCATGTACGTTGAGATTTGATCTTGAACATCAAAGGGCTGAGAAATGGTTTCTATGGACTGAATTGGAACATCGGCTGTTATGACCGAAACTTGGACGTCGGCAACTCTTGGCCGGCATCGGCTACTATGGCCGTACTAGAACATCAGCAACTTTTTGGCCGGCAAGAGAAAAAAAAAATCACAAGATCGATAATTAGCATTAGCCTATAGCTCTGATACCATATTAGAAATTATAATTTAAGAGAGATGAGAGCAAGGAATAAAGACTCAGAGAATTAAGGTGGTTCAGCCTATGGCCTACGTCCACACATCAAGCCTTGCATTTTTTTGGCTACATCTTTCCTTGATTTATTTGATGGTGTACAATACTCTATTTATAGAGAAAGAGTATAAACGTTACAAGCATTTTGAGTTGTTATAACTTTTGACTATTGAGTTCTTTGTCTTTTGAGTTATTGTAACTCTTGTCTCATGAGTTCAGTGGCGGATTTACACAGGGGCGACCTGGGGGTAGGCGCCCCTGGTAAATTTTTTTTTTAAAAAAATTATTAAGCATTTCAATCAGAATTTTATGAGTGCCCCTAGTAAAAAAAAATTACCAGGGGCACCCTTGACCTTCTATTGGTCGTTAAAATGGCCATTATGTAAAGAAATGAGGCTATTTTTTATTAAAGAGATAAAATAAAGTTATATTTTATTAGTGGAGAGAGAATAGATAATAGTTTATTATTGAAAAAAGATAGTGGGTGAATTTTTTAGTGTTTCTAGTCATAGTTTATAGATAAATGTGATTTTTTTTTTTTTTTTTTTTTGCTAAATTTAGACTCTAGTCTCTTTTATGTAGGCTTAAACTCTAACATAATTTATGCTTTGAGATTTGAGGCTTTTCTAAAAGAAATAGCCGTATGCTAATAGCCCACTAAAAGTACTCATTTTTCTTAGACACTAGTAGTCATTTAATTGTGCTTAGTTTATTTCGTTTAAATTATTATGTGTTTGTGACGTCGTTAGATGAAAAATTTTAATAGTTACTTTGATTTTTGTTTTTTTTTTTTTTTTTTTGGTAATTTGATGAGTTTGATTTGATTTGTGATACATATATTATGATATAACTTATTTTTTTATTGTATTTACCGTATTATAAAAAATATATATAATACATAAAGAGAAAAAAAATTAATTAATTTTTTACGCCCCTGGTAACCCCTGATAACTTATTTTTTGATTGTATTTACCATATTTTGTATTTCCGCCACTGCAAGAATTCATTGTCTTTTGAGTTACTATAACTTTTGATCCTTGAGTTCTTTGTCTTTTGAGTTATTGTAACTCTTGTTTTAATACCCTCGTTTATTATTTCTTTTTTTCTCTTCAAGTTTTCAAGCATCAAGCTACAACCCTTGGTAGATTTTATTTTTTTTCTTTATTTTTACTCTCTCTATTTATTCTTTTCTTCTCTTTAATGCTTCAAGCATCAAGCCGCAATCATTTGTGAACGAAGTTAAAGAAAGTAGAATCAGAAACTGAAAGGGAATGACTGATCTATAGACAGTAAGACGAATATGAATTTATCTCTTATAAAAATATTGCCTTCTACGTATACAAAAAGTTTTGCAAAAAGGGAGCAACAACAATTTGATCTTCAAGGTACAATAGTAACTAAATGTAGTGTGCATATTGCAAATTCTGAACAAAAAATTGTGTAATACCATTGAAGAAAAGAGAAGAAAAAATGTACCTCAATTTTCAAAAATATATCTTCTACAGAATTGTAGTGACACCACTAGCATAAAAAATGTACCATTATAGGATAAGCGAAAGACAATTCTTTAAAAAGCATAAAAAAAATCCTCATATCTTTTCAACGTGGGACAAAGTATAAGATATATATGAGCAAAGTCAAAATTTTAAATTTGGAGTGAAA
The DNA here is from genome assembly GCF_965113065.1 of Corylus avellana. NCBI lineage: Eukaryota > Viridiplantae > Streptophyta > Magnoliopsida > Fagales > Betulaceae > Corylus > Corylus avellana. Next base: position 10,593,035 of record NC_142493.1, on the reverse strand, counting down.
AACTGAATTTTCATGAAATAAATTTCAACTTTTTTCATATCTCTTTATTATTATTTTTTTTTCTCTCTCTTCACATAAGGCAAACGTTATTGTGGCTTCTTTTCTTCTCTTTTTTTTTTTCTGTTTATTTATTCTTTTATTTTCTTCTACCCTTTAAGCACCAAGACACATGCAAGGCAAAAGCTATTGTGGATTCTTTTGACAGAAGGCAAAAGCTATTGTAGATTATTTTCTTCTTTCTTTTGCTTTTTTTATTTATTCTTTTCTTCTTGGAAGTTTCAAACACCAAGTCAGGATGCAAATGTAATTCTTTTCTTCTCCCTTTTACTCTAGGAAAATGTTAAAGGCACAACACAAACCCAACTTAAAACCAACTTCTCTCCTACATGGCATTTAAAAATAATAAAAAAATAAAAGTTTGAATTTTAAACCATTCACGCTGTCTTTTCCCCTTTCAGATCCAAAATTCCTCTCAGTCTCTCGCTCCCCCTCCCCCTCCCGCGCTCATCCTCTTTCTCCTCCGGCGCAAGGTTCCGTCTCTGTCTCTCTCACTCCGGCGACATCTTCGGCCACCGAGTACTGCAAGAAGCACGTCGAGACTCCCAAAGCAGCCGCCGCGTCCGAAGAACGCTCCACCTCCGACGACGACCTCAAGGCCTGGGACGCCGAGTTCGTCAAGGTCGACCAGGCCACCCCCTTCGATCTCATCCTGGTGTATCTTCTTCCTTATAAACTCAAATCCCCCTGTTAGATCTTTTTATTATTGATTTTTTTTTCTTCTGATTAGGGTTTTGGTTTTGTTTTCTCGGCCTCTATGTCTTTGATGTGTTTTTGTTTGGTTGGATGCCGAGAAAGCTGGCAGTTTTGGTGGTTTTATTGTTTTTTAGTTCTATGTTTGATTGGGTAGTGAATATTTGTTTTTGGTGGGGAGTGCTTGTGCTGCGGTAAGGTAAAGCATCGTTTTAAAATTTGGAACTTCTTGTTGGAGATTATATGTATTATTGTATTGATGCAATTTTAGTGTTATAGGAAAGTTTTCTCTTTCCACTGAACCTGGGCATTGACATTTAATTGTACTTTATGGCCTTTTTAGGTGTCAAATGTGCGGTTTTGAAAATTAGTCTCAGTGAGTTACCTGATTTACAATTCGCTTCCTATAATATTAAAATGAAACTGATTGTAAGCAGATAAATTAAAACGACTAATTTTGCTTATATTTTTTTAAAAATATTTCACGTGTTAACTTAGATGAATATGCAGAAGTACAGACTTGGACAACAATCAAGAAGACAATGTACGGCAGAACAAGCCAACGAGAGCAGTGGTGAGTCCATTAGAAATTTCCTGTTCAGAAAAATTTTAGAATTCCCACACAAATTCTACGAAGAAAGTAATTAATTGAAAAGTTTCCCAGAGGCAATACTTTAATGTACGTATATAGAACATATCTTAAGAAAATTTTGCTTATGCTTGGAACTTTATTTTTTATTTTCTTTTTCTTTTTCATTTATGCTTCAAATTCTCTGTAGTTACACATTGCCGTTTGTAAACTTTAGGGGGCACATGTGTACAATTTGGTAATCATTCCTCAGGGACCAGTCCCAATTCTTCAAGAGGTGATAATGAACAAGGGTACGTATGTGAAACCATTAATCTCACATTTGTTGGTTTTGTTACTTTTTTCAAAAATATATGGTAATTTAAGTTCAATTTTAGGATTTTGGGAGTTTTTTTTTTTTTTTTTGTGCTTTTATCTTTATTAAACATATTTTATTGTTAGATGCTAAGTTTCACGTTGGTTCCTTATTAAGTGAGATTATGCTATTTAAGTGATTACAATGAGCACTAACTATAATGTTGATTAGTCCATTTGAGATAATAGCAATTTGGCAATACCATGTGATATTGGGGAATCGCAACTTGACATAGGCGCTAAGGAGGAGAACGTTAGAAATTTGAGTGAGAGGGATTGTGACAACTTAGAAAATTAGTCTTAGATTAGGTGGGTGAATTGTAAAGGTGTTATATAAGTGTTAGTTTCCCCTTATAGCGGATGGTTCCATTGTGTGTGATGTAGTGTATTTGGCTAGAGCGGAATGCTTGAATTTTTGATGACTGGGAAAGAGGATTGATCCATTTGAAGAAGTTGGTATTACAAATGCTGTATTCATGGAGAGTGGCTTGGCTTACTCCAACTATTTTTAATTTTTCTGAATTTCTAGGTTTATGCTCTTCTTTCTCTTCGGATTAGGGATCTCTTATATACTTCTTGGGTACATGAATTGCGCCCCTCTAAGCGTTGTATGAATATGCATTATTTATCAACAAAAAAATTGTTAGTTTCCAATTGTAACATTAACTAGTTCTTTTAAAATAATAACGCAAATGTGATTAGCACTTTCTAAGATGTGACATACGTTCACTACAAAAAAATCATAAAATAGTGACTCTTGGAAGATGATGTTTTAGGCCCAAAAAAAGTCACAATTGATGTAGTGACATTCGCATAGTGACATTTGGCAAAAGACTCTAAACATAATAACTGGATTTAAATTTGGTGATGTTTGTATAGTAAAAACGTCACCATAAGGTGACATTTAGGGCAATGCGTCACCTTTTGGAAGATGAAGCTTGAATAGTGTGCGTCAACTATTTGACGCTTGAGAGGTTTCATTCACTATGCAATCAACGCCTCATTATGAGAGGCGTCATTTGCCCTTGCAAGTGACGGCTACTAGTGTCGTTTTTTTAAAACGACACTAAGCCAGACATCACTATTGTTGGTTTTTTAAGTGACATCTTTGCTTGTTGTCGGGTTGATTGTAATAATTGTTATTTGTGGTTGTATCCTTTGCCTCCTCTGGCCTTCCTCATTTTCACTAATAATAAACCAGTTGTGCTATCTAAATTGTAGAACTAGTATCTCTTCAGATTCATCCAGTGACCTTATTTTGTATTACACCACCTTCACACTAACTAATGCTGCAAATGAAACAGAGAAATCCCAATTGCAGAAGCACTCAAGTGTCAGCTTGAAGTTCAGAAAAGATTACAAGAGCAGCTTGAGGTATATTGCCACAAATTTTGCTACTTTATGCAAAGAAAAGTGTTATATATTCTCTGTTGCTGATCTATACATTATTACCATTAGGTACAGAAGAAACTGCAGATGAGAATAGAGGCTCAAGGGAAGTACTTGCAAGCTATATTAGAGAAAGCCCAAAAGAGTCTTTCCCTTGATATGAATGGCCCTAGTACTATAGAAGCAGCAAAGGCACAATTAACTGACTTCAATTTGGCCTTATCAAGCCTCATGGAGAATATGAATGAAGGAGATAGAAAAGAAAACATGCTACAGATGAATGAAATTTACAGAAAGGCCAATGGATCAGGCATCCATATTTACCCACAGGGAGGCCAGGAAGAAGAAGATAAAGATGTCAAGCTCAAAGTTGAGGGGGGCTTGATACAGTTTGACTTGAACACAAAAGGAAATTATGATTTTGTTGCTGCAAATGGAGCTGAATTGGAATCCAATATGCTTGCCTATAGGAGATAGAAAATTTTATATATAATGTCTTACACTTAATTTGATGACATAAAAGTCACCTTTTACTGCCTGCTTTATATATGTTTGTATTGAGTTTTAACAATTGTAGCCAACAGATGTATAATATACCTTTACTAATGAACACCTCTTTTATAGTTTCTCTAGGGATATTTCTTGAATTTACTAAGTCTTCAAAACATTGGAATAATTCTCTATTGTCTAACAAATTTCGTTATTCTCGTATTCTTATGAGGTAAATAACCTAGCCCCGAGAGTTTAGAGGCTTCGTTTGTTAAAATTTTTATTTTCTTTTCTCAAAATAAAAATATTAACAAAAAAACCAAACCACAAAAGACTCATAAAAGCACAAAAAAAAAAAGAAAAAAAAGAAGGTTTTCGCCTTTATGTCGCAACAGAACATTCTTGAACAAAAAATTAAAGAGCCTTAATAAGTTTTGATTTAGGTTCACTAGTCTCGATTAATATTCTCTTTTCTCACACAAAAACGGATCTTACCTATAAGACATGAAAAACGTTAGTTTAGACTGCAAGTCGTTAAACAATGAATATCTCAATTTTAACAACAATAAAGATTAATAGAGTTATCAACTCTCAATCCAATACAACAAATATGAATACCAAAATCAAGAACCTTGATATAATATGATCATTACAAACATACTGAGTTTAAGAACCTTAAAACTTATTTTTTTCATTATGATGGATGTATGTAGTTTTCATGCAGCCTATGAACTCTTCTCATAGATAGAGCGCCAAGGAGTACTGTTTTCATTCTACACCAATATAACCAAGTAACTAGTCCATCAAAGAGTTAAGATATGACACTAGGGAAAATGTCTGTTGGGAAGGGAAAAAAGAAGAAAAAGGTTCAACTCCACAACTGAAAATATCTAGTTTGCTCAAACCTTGGCCCCACTATCTAAAACAACTAGCAACCCATAAATCCAACTTCCCCAAAAAATAAATGAACAAAAAATCAAAGAATCCTATAAAAAACTTTCATAAACAGTAAGAAAGATGAAAAGTCATCCTTGGTTCTTCAACTTTTTCATTCCCACCGATCATCTCTGTTTCTTCAAATTTTTCATCTCCATCCAACTCTTCATTCGAACTTTCATCCCCATCCAACTCTTCATCCGAACAAGTGATCCTTAAGACATTTTGTTCTTCAACTTCTTCATCCACATCTATCAAAACGGGATACAAAGTTAAAAGCCATCTTGGTGTGTCAAAGCAAAATTATAACACAAACAAAAGATGAAAAGTCAAACCTATTTGAGGGCAATCTTGCTCCAAAAAATCTTCATCATTTGGAATACGTGTATACAAAGATTCAACTTCACCATCCTTGTCCATTTAGGCAACTATAATGAGTAACTTTTCCACTTACCTAATGTATAATTCAAAATATTATTGTATAAGCAGTGTGAACTATAAAAAGCAGTGTGAACTATAAAGACAAACTAGAATATAAATTCAAAAGGTATAATTCAAACTTTTCCACTTACCTAATGTATAATTCAAAAGGTATATTCCACAGATATGGGGTTTGTCTTGTTTTCTTTCTTTCTTTTTTCCTTTTGTTCTTATAATTCTTTGTTGATCCTGTTGGTTGGCCTCATAAACCAGCATGTTCAGATCTAGCAAGATTTTCACTAGCTTCAAATTCCACACAACCAGGTGCCAGATGGCATTTAAGGCTATCCGTGTGTTATTGGACTAATCTTGGAAGAGAAGTTATGTTTTGGTCTTATAACTTGCCCAATACTTTCTGGAAGGAATCAACAATATCAGGTGGAGTAGTCCAGGCTATGTTAACTCACATTTGCAGGCAGGAACTTCAGATGGGATGGAATAGAACATCACATGTGATATTACTACAGATGTGAATCACTTTGCCTGCACTGCATTCTGTCATTATATCTTAAGCCCATAATGCTTAAATCATGAACAAGCATTAGGAATCTAATGAAATTTATTTTGTTCAGGAAACCATACGGGATGCTATTGAAGATTCTATAACATGGCCAGTTCGGAAAATTTTGCCTATATTACCTGGGGATTATAGGTATGCTAATTTTACAATGAACTATCTGTCCTTTTTCTCCTCTAAAAAAATCAGATCGACTATTAACTTATCTTCCTTTTTTAACTAATCAAATTGTCAGTGCTTAAGAATAATATTCTGGAAAAGTTACTTAAGAATAATATTATATATAACTTATTTCTTAGAAGCTAACAAATGTATAAGGACTCACAGACCACTTTTATGAGCTCTATGTGAAAAACTTTTTGAGGTGAGATTACATATACTTAATCAACAGCATTTAAGAATAATAATATTCTGGAAAAGTTTTGGTTTCCACAAAATTGGCTTCAATTTCCAAATTTGAGCTAAAGACTGAGCAAGTGCAAATAATTTTCACTTTTTTTTGTGTTTAGAACAAACAGGCTGGAATGGATAGAGCAAAGCTAGGTAACAGATGAAGAATTGGGTCAGTTAAAGCAGCCATTAATTCATATGGAGATAGGATTCTTGAAGGTAGTCCACTCATGAAACCCCAGATGGATTTCTCAGAGGTATATTCCAAAGAACTGTATAAATTCCATTTCACCATTTTCCATTTGTTTTTAAGCACTTGCAAACCATTTGTGTTCCTCTGTTATAACTATGTCTTTTGAATTCATAAAGAAGACCTCTTCGAGAACAAGAGAATGGACCTTGGTCGATACAAAGAGAGCAATAATATTCAAAAAAACAGAAATCTAAACCCTAAATACATATAAATCTAATACACTATTCTAGCACCCACTACACATAAATCAAAAAGCCCTAGATTTTGAATGTGGATGAGAGAGAGGGATTACTTACCACCGGTGGAGGAGAGAGAGAGCCTTCGACTTCGCCGGAGTGAGAGAGAGACAGGAGCTTCGCCGGTGGCTGTAGACGTCGCCGGAGTGAGAGAGACAGTGGACGGATAGCTTCGCCGGTGCCGAAGAACTCGCCGGAGGAGAGAGAGGGTGAGCGCGGGAGGGAGAGTGCTGGAGTGAGAGAGAATTTCCGGTGGCCGAAGAACTCGCCGGAGGAGAGAGAGGGTGAGCACGGGAGGGAGAGCGAGAGACTGAGAGGGGATTTCCGGTGGCCAATGAACTCGCCGGAGGAGAGAGGGTGAGCGTGGGAGGGAGAGCGAGGGACTGAGAGAGGAATTTTAGGATTTCTGAAATTTGATTTTTACAAGCCTTTAATTTGGTTTTAAAAAAAATATAATAAAAAAATAAATAAATGCCATGTAGGAGAGAAGTTGGTTTTAAGTTGGGTTTGTGTTGTGCCTTTATCAAACCTCTTTACTCTATCTATTTATTCTTTTCTTGGAAGATTCAAGCACCCCTTAATCCATTGTTGATTCTTATTTATCACTCTCTCACTTCTGTTTGGGTATATTTAGAATTGCGGTTATAATAAATGCGATTTAAAAAATTGTGTTTTTAAACTCACTACTTTTTAAAATCGCAAAAACATTTGGTAAAACATGTTAAAAAATAATTTTTTTTTTATCAAATATTTGTTATGCAAAATCGTAGTTTTAGTTTAAATTTGCACATTTTCAAATAAGTTCCTCCCTAAACTGCTTATACAAATCACATATATTTTTTCTATTTAAAATTAAGTGATTTTTAAATCGCAATGTCAAATGCCTGACGTTCTGCGATATCTTTTTAAAATGCAAATTATTCTTACGAAATTACTGCACCCTTTTTAATTATTTTCCTCTATCTCTTCAATGCTTCAAGGCTTCAAGCATCAAGTAACGATCGAAGAACAGTACAACGGAATCAGATATTGTCCAATTATTTGAACCGGAAAGGAGTGTGTGTTTTAAGGGTCAAATTATATATATATAAAGTAAAAAGACAATCTTACCCTCAAAAACTAAGGAAACGATGACCCTGTTCCCACCGTCATTTCTATGAGTTTTCCGTTTGCCAAGTACACCTGTTCATACTTTTGTCTCCAAATTTTAACCAGAAGTCTATTTATAATTATATGCCAACCAATATAATGAAGGCCTTAAAGCTTTTCAGTCGATTTAAAAGAGCAGTTAAATGTCACGGCAGACTTCACAAAATCTTATTGGATATAATAAATTCCCTTCCATCTGTTATAAAAGATGGAAAATCACGGTTCAAGCCAACGCTACCAGAGTAATTCTATAATTTTTTTTTGTGTCACTCTTGTGTGCCTCTAAGAATGATGTGACTCTTAAACTTACCATTTGATCAAAATCCATTAATAATCAATCACAATCCCAATGGTGATTTTAAGAGTCACATCATTTTTTTAGGGACACAATAGGTACTTGTAGCATTACTCTGTTTATCATGAGGAAGAAACTGAGGTCTTACCTATTAGTATTCCTTTACTCATTTCTTTTGGCTTGCAAGAACGAATAATACAAGTTATCGTTGATAGGTTTGCTTCTGCAAATTAATGCATTGCTTGCAATATTTCTCCAAATAAACTAATCTCAAATGAAGTCTAACACGTAAAATATTTAATTTAAATGTGGTGAATTGACGAAGTCAAGGTTTGATCTCAAATGATTAGGTTCTGATACCAAATTAAATTACCAGTTATCTTAAAAGCTTAAGCTCATAAAAATAGATAAATTTAATTACTTAATCATTACTTTAACAAAATCTTGTCTTCCCAACAATAATGAGAGAAAAAAAAAAAAAAAAAAAAAAAAGAACAATTGAGAAACCTAACTGAGTGAATGCATTGTCAAACTTACCTGCTAGGTACTCATGACAGATTTTAAGGTGCATTTTTTGTCTTGTAAACTTTTTGAAGTAGGTTATTGCACCATGCCATCCTGCCATTACCTATATATATTGCAAGTAATGCCAAGTCAGGGTCATAGATGTGCCTTATGTGCTGAAGGCCTCTTTTGTCCTATTAATTTGTAAGTAATTTTATTACTTACCCAAGAATATGAAAGTAAATAGAGAAAGGGAAAACAGTGGCCCTCAATTTTTGGAAGGGATGGGTGGCCTTAGAGCACTCACAATGGTGGCCATTTCTTACATTTATCTAAAATAAATAAGCATAATACTAAAAAACTCTTTACATCGGATTATGCATTTCAAATATAAAATATGTTTTTGTTGTATTTGTGAATAGTGCACGGCTACATGTAGCGAGCACGGTTTACACATTCATCTCATTAATATACTATTTCTCTCTCCGCATCTCTCTTTCTCAAAATTTTCTTCTACTATTTCTCTTCCACATCTCTCTTTTTCCAAAATGTTCTTCCACATTTCTCTCTCCACATATCTGTTTTTTTTTTTTCCCAAAAGTTGAAAAATAGGATCTTTAAGAAAAATACAATCTTTATAAAAAAAAAAATAAAAAAAAAATATTTAAATGATATAGAAAAAAAAAATTAATTACTTAATCGGATGTATGGTATTTTTTAAAACTCATTAGCTAAACTAGATAAAGTGTGTTTTGATTAGTCATTTTGCATAAAAATATACATAAACCAATGTAAGTACTCGATAGACTCTAGAAACTGCTTTATATGGCTGTGCATTTTTTTTTTTTTTTTTTTCTTGGGAAGTCTATTGTATTAACAAAATAGCTAGACATTTGAGGTGCCTAATCTCCGTTGAAAACTCCTTCTCCTTTCACCAAAGTAAACTGATTACAACTTGAATGCATAATACTTTTCTTGGGTCTTATTTATAAAGACCCTTACAACTACCAATCAAAACCATAAGCCTGTGGATCATACCAACTATAATATGGAAATGGAGAGTATCCATTTAGTGCAATTAGGAGGGAATACTTATCTAAAACATTTTGCCCAAAAAATAAATAGACAATATTACCCTGCTAAATGTACTAAATAAATCTTCTCCAAGTGAAATTAAGAGGATCATTTTCCAATATTATAGGGAAACAAAATAAATAGACAATATTACCCTTCTAAATGTACTAAATAAATCTTCTCCAAGTGAAATTAAGAGGATAATTTTCCAATATTATAGGGAAACAGATCATTTTCCCTAAAATATTATGTAGAGAATCCGTTACCATATTATAGGGAAACTCATCATTTTCCCTATTATATGGTAAGACCCATTACAACTCAAAGATCAAAGGCCCACTAACCTGCCAAGGCCAAAAGCCCATTAACCTAATATATCCGCTACAGAGATGCAATAATCTGCATTATCAACACGACTATTACCAGTAACCACTACACGCCGAAATAGATTTCGACTTTTTTGTTTTTATTGTCATACAGAATCGCTGATAAACATTGTTTCGTAATAGGCTTATGTTGGCATATAGACTAAACGCTGATAATAATTTGAATTTTGTTTCCATTTTTTTCCTTTTACCTCAGTTTATTAACGTTAACGAATTTTTTTCCTTTTGTTTGCATTTACCTGCGTTTGTTTATATACCAATGTTTAAAAAAAAAAAAAAAAACTGCATATTTTTTCGGATTCACGAGAATCCCACAACAATTTAATGGTAAATTCACACATTTACTAACAGAGATTGTTGAAAGATATTTCTCTAGATAGTTGAGAGAAAGATTTTTATTCTTTTTCACAAAAAAATGTTGGCATTTTTCTTAAATGCTGATTTACGCTTCTAATTGTTGTTATTTAGTCTTCCGCTGCGCCAATTGATAGCTCACAAAAAGCCCAAGACAAATTGTCCTAGCTACTTAGAAATTTTGAAGTACTAGATCAAGACAATTGCAATGACGACAAGCACTGCAGCAATGGTGCCAACGGTTAACTTGTTCCTGCTCATCCTCCTTCATATGGCATTCACTCCATGCAGCTGCAATATAAAGGATGAATATTACAAGTTTAGAAACTATCCGTTTCAAATAAAATTTGGAAAACATAGACATTTATTTCACCTAAGTATGGAAGTTAATTGGTACGTCTCAGGCAACTTAGTACAAGTTCCATCTTAATTTGGCTCAACATGAACTCAAAAATGGTTATGTATGTTATGTTATGAAATAGCATGTGAGCCATGTGTTTTATGAATTTACCCCGAGGCACCATGAATTGTATATGATTTATGGATAGCATGGCCCACCACACCGAAGGATGGTTACGCGAAGGTGTCAAGTGGCCTTCTCCTGAATGAATGTACACCCATGGGCCATGAACCATCAATCAGGGAAGATCTCCACCACAGGCAGTTGATTATGGCTGATACCGGATCACATGATGTTTATGATTTATGAATAGCACGTCACAAACACGGAAGAATGGCTACGCGAAAGTGTGGGATATCAGTCGAGTGTTTTTTTTGTTGTGTGTACACCAATGATGACGGTTTTTGCTCAATCATGGTTCATCAATCAGGAAATATCCCACTGCAAGCATATGCTCTCTGCGACCACAAGATTGAGCTCATATTAATCCTTCAGAACACGTCAACTTATGCCGCTCAGGGTTTAAGAAATGCAGAAATGACCAAGGGCTAAACATGTGAATAGGAGAAGATAATGTTCATGAATAACAGAAGGAAAATTTTGACTGATTTGCAAATCTTAATTGATTTGCATGAAAAGTATCAACTATTTAAAGTTATAATAATCATGAGTTTATGCATCAAGACTTCATAGACTTGTATGCTTTTCAGTTATTGCAAATTTTAAAGCTATAAATTTTGCATTCCCAGTTATGACTTGAAATAAACCGATCTTTTACAAGCAAAAGTTTTGGGAAAACTTCACTTTGACCCCCTGAACTTTCATTCGATTTTACAAACTCCCCCTGAACTTTCAAATCTCTCATTTTGAACCCCTAAACTTTCAATTACTCTCAATGTGGACCCTCCGTCAGATTTTAAACATTACATGACGTTTATATCCCTGACTTTTGTATAAAATTCCAACCTCCAAAACGTTTTTTTATTTTTAAAAAAATGAAAATCAATGACATTTTGGTCTTTTTTTGTATTTTTAATTGCTAAAATTAACGGATTGGTTCTAATTGAGAGTAAATGAAAGTTCAAATGCCCAAAATGAGACATTTGGAAGTTCAGGGGGGTTTGTAAAATCGATTGAAAGTTTAGAGGGTCAAAGTGAAGTTTCCCCAAAAGTTTTTATCATATATTATATATATCTCATGGATTGTGTTTACTTACTAACTAGTAGAGTCACCATTTCACTTGTAAACTTTTAGAGGTAACTTCATTTTAAATCCCTGAATTACCACGCGATTTGACAAGTCCTCTCAAACTTCAAACCTCTGAACTTTCAATTGCAGTCAATTTGAACCACTCCGTCAGATTTAGCGGTTAACTTCTAACGGCAATACCTAAAAAGGCCAAAATATCCCTGATTTTTTTTTTTACTTTATTTTTTAATTTGGAATTAATGGTAAATTTGAAATTTTATAAAAAAAAAAAAAAAAAAAATCCAGGCGTATAAACGTCATTGTTTCACTTTTAACGTTTAAAATCTGACGGGGATGTTCAAATTGACAGCAATTGAAAGTTCACGGGTTCAAATTGAGAGATTTTGAAGTTTAGTGAGGCTTATCAAATCATGTGGTAATTCAGGAATGTAAAGTGAAGTTACCCAAACTCTTATTTACAAAAGATATGGGTTGTTGCAAATTAGCAAAGTTAGGAAGCTACCCCCATTTAGCACATTAATGGATTATGTAAACTCCAAATCACATAGACAAAAAAAAAAAAAAAAAAAAAAAAAAAAAAAAAAGTATTTTTCCTTTTTATTTTTTAAATTTTCTACTCCTTTTTATTAGCTTCCATGGTTTGCATAATTAATGCTCTCACTAGTTAAGTCGCACTCCCAATAGCCCTAATTTGGAATTGGGGCATAACACCACAACTACTCTATAATAATTCATCACAAAAAATGTTATAAAAAAAAAATTAAAAAAAAAAAAAAAAACTGTTTTTCTTCGGACTTGTCTAGCAAAAACTAGCACCAATTGCAGGAGATCCCTTATCGTTGGAGATTCAAATGACTAAAGGAATTTCATTACCATGACATTATGCAAAATCAAATTGGTGTATATATATTTACTTTAAAAAAATGTTTGGAATACTACAACTTTTAATACAATTCCTTATAAAATGATATATTCGTTAACGTGACACTACCATGTCATCCACAATCAAAGTAAATGTTTAGTCGCAGACGTAATAAGTGTCACATTGACTATTAGGTCAGTTTCTAAGAAATTTATGATAAAAGTTATAATACCATTAATAACACTATTTTACTTTATTCACTTATAAGATATTGGCTTCAAAAAACACTATTCCTTCTCTCCCTAACCCTAGCTCTTTCTCTAGAGCGCCGCACAAGTAAGGCAAACCTAGGTTTGGGGAGGAGGGATGGCTGTTGGATGCCTCCCTCCTCCTCTCGCCCCTTCCGCATGGTGAACTAGCCTATTTACTTGATGCTCCTAGTTCTGTTGCCTCCTCCCTTCCCCTTCGGCTTGTGCAGTTTTCCTCTTTTTGTGCCGCATCTTTACCTTTTTGTCCTATTCTCTGGCGTTTTGCCCTTCTCCCTTTGTCGTTGTGCCCGCATAGCCGTTCTCCACTGTGCCGTCTTTTTCCACCACCATCTGTCTCTGCCGCGCCTTGTTTGGGTCGGGCTTGCCTTTGGATCAGCTTGCCTTGGCTTGATCTCCCTTCCTCCATCTAACCCACCTCGACGCGTGCCCTGCCTTCCTACTCTCTGGATCCATCAGTGTCCATCCCACCTTTCACCCCGAATTCGTCGCTCCGGCTGTGGTTTGTTTCTCTTCTATTTTTGTGGCTTTTTTCCTTTCTTGTTTTTGCCTGTTGTTTGTCGTTTGCTTATCGTTGTGTTTGTGTTTGTTTCGTGTTGTTTTTGCTTGTTTGGCACATTTTGTGGGTACTGCTCTTGGGGGATTCACTCAAACTCTCCCCCCAGTTTCTTTGAGTGCGCCGCCGATCTCCTCCACGTTTACTTTGCCGTCCACAGTCATCTACCGGGTCTTTTCAAGTGTCCCCCCGCGATGAGCTTCTAGCGCCACCCTCCGCGTTGGTTTCCGGCCAGCACGCGATCAGGCTTCTTCTGGGTGCTGTCATCCGCTTTGTGTGCTTCTCCTGTTATTTTTCCTATATCGTGGGTTTCCTTTTGTTGTATTTCCGTTTTCCATGTATTTGTCTTTTATTTTCCTATTTTATTTCCCTATATGTTTTTTCTTTCCTGTTTTTTTGTTTATAATAAGGCTCGGTCCTCCCTTTTGGTCCAGACCTTTGAGTTGTAGATGTGAACGTTATCTTGACAATCAGGTCGAGAAGGATGAGTTTCGGCATGAGGGTTCTTTGCTCTCATGGCCGAAGAATAAGTGCTACCTATGCATTAGATGGTGTCTGTGTTGGTGCAGATCTGATCTTAAACCTGATGAATAGTCATGGGTTAGCGGATGTTGTTGCCTTTGTTTGGCCTAATTGGTTTATAACTGTAACTTTAGCTTCGGCTATGATTTGCTTCAAAACTTTTTGCTCTGTTTGTAAGAGCTCTTACTCGCGACCTTTTATCAATAAATGATTATGGAATGTTTTTTTGAAGAAAAAACAGACTATGGAATGTTTTCCCTTTAAATAAATAAAAAATAAAAATAAAAATAAAGAAGAAAGAAAGAAGATATTGGCTTCGGAATAAGAATATAGTCGCTCAAAAGAACAAACAAATAGTCATGTACTTTTATAGAAGCAAGAAATGTCACCTGTGTTTAGCAAATGCATTTTGTTTTAAGCTGTCCAAAACATATAGAAGAAAGATGAGAATTTGATTTTTGGACGAATATATAATGATTATCTTGTAGGGTCATCTTCTAATATCTATTAATTAGAACTATAAGCAAATCAAATTATACAGAAATAATTTGGGTTCGCTCGAATTTTTTGTTTTGTTCAAGTTTGTTTATTTAAAAAAATAAAACAAGCAAACTCAAATATAATAATATATTTTCGAATAGGCTAATAAATAAGAGTCAAGAATGTAATTATCTATTTTTTTAGACAAAATCATAAAATAAAATGTAAATAATTCATTGTACGATAAAAATTTATATACAATTATGTTATAAATATGAAATCCTTAACCTACGTGACCGTTGAACGCATTTTAAGGCTGTGGACCACAACTCTGGCTACGTTTTTATCACTCATTGTGATCGAGAAAAAATCAATTTTTCATACGGTTTTGAAGTCAATGACTTAGTGATATTAAACTTGATATTAAAAAAGATGGTACTGAATGGAGATGAAATGAAAACATCTATAACTTGGTGAGGGTCGTACTGGAAATTTATGTGATATTGGGAGAGGACACAATTGAAAACGCCCTTATAGATTTTGTTTTGATGACGAAAAATCCCTTCAAGGCAGGGGTAAACCTCAGAGCCGTATAAAGCACTCCTTTCATAGGAATCGGCTAATACTCTGATTTCGTCTGCAGGCTGGCCATAATAAATTATTTGTACGTAAGGATATTCGAACCTTACACTTGATGGAAATACCACCAAGACAAAGGCCCTTAACACTTGAACCAACCCTTTAGGATTAAAACACCCTTGTAGATTATGGGGTTTAAAGCAAATATAAAAAATTACCCCCTAGATTATGGGGTCTGAGCTTGAGAACGTGTTGTGGGGGTGTTGAAGGGGGCAAAGGCTGCAGGACCTTGCTTCCTAAGCTAATTTTCTTATGGTAGACATGTAATATTAATTTCAAGACTTGAAAGAAATGAGATAATTAAATTTTGATCAAATTTTATTCATCAACCCATGATCGGGTTCTATAGGCTTAAAAAGCAGTGCGATAACAATGGAGCTACAGTCATAGAGACGTAACCTACTACTCACACCTAACAATCATTAATAAAAAGTTATACAACCACTCCATTTTCTCATCGAAAGAGAGAACCTATGCCTTCTCTCTAAAATTCTTCTTTCTTCCTCTGGGCAACACAAAGAAGAAGAAATCACAGAGAAAGGAAGAACGGCTTCCCCCTTCCCTAGTAGCATTGCTTGGTGTTGTCTATGTGGTCTCTTCGGGTCTCCGTTTTTGGTGGATGTGTTTCAAATCTAGTTTGTAAATCTAGATCTAGATTTAGTTTCTTCAAAATTAGATCTGATCATCTTCATCAGCCAATGGTTATTTTCCTAAGGATATATATGATACCATGCTCCTTCCCTGTTGTTTGTGAAATTATTTTTTTTTTTTTTGAGTTTCTTTACTTTGATTTTTTGATTCTTTTTGTCCTGGCTTTTGGGTCGAGGATGTGAATTGTCTCATGACCTTTGGGCCGAGGATGAGTAGATTGGTGTGGGGGTTTATCTATCATAGACCGACTTTTAGTTTTTTGTTGTTTTGATTTTTGTTTTTTGTATATGGGCTACCCATGTCCTAGATCTAGTATGCTCGGAGCAGATATGTTCCATAACTATGGTTGTATATGGGTTAGCGAAAGCTTGAAGTCATAGATATGCACTTGATTGTATGAATTTTATGATTGTATCTATGACTTTGTAACCTAAAAGCATTTTGCTATGATTTTTCAGAACTTTATGCTCTGTGTTATAAGAGCTTTATGCTCTTGATCTTTTATCAATGAAATCTACAGATTTCCGTTAGAAAAAAAAAAAAAAAAACAATTATTAGTGAAAATAACAAGATATTGATGGGTAATCCTCTTGTTCTAATAACAACTCTATAATAACCCTGCTTGGAAGTCCCTAGCTTGTTGCACGCGCCTGTAGGTACCCAATCACTTATTGCCTCATCCCTTCCCTTGGATACATTCATTCGGCTTGCCATGTACCACTTTACTTCATGTTTGTCAATTTATATTGAATACATTATAGGGCCACCTCGTCAAAATGGTCGCCACAAACATTACATGGAGGGGAGTACTCAGTTCTTCAGACAAAGGTTAAAGGGTGTTGATTTTGTTCATCATTATAAGTTTCTCCAAACTTAATGTATGGATACTTTCCAAGAACACATTGAGAATGAGCAGAAAATTCTCATTTTGCACAGTAATAGAACAAATAATTTAGATCTCTTTCTTCTTCACAAATTAGACAATAGTATTCTTCGGATTCGTCTTCAATAGTGTAGATGAGTTTGAAGTGATGTTCATCATACTTCTGGCTGCATACGAGTGGAAGAGTTGCACATCTAAAACTCAAGACGAAATTGCAAGGAGAGCATACAAAAATACCATGTTCCTCACAAAAATTGCATTTTTTATTGGAAGTTGTAGCAAGGAAAAGGGGGTACTAATGACCCTGAAGCTCTAGGTTTCCTAAATTGCAAAACATTGAATGCCCAAGATTACCTCATAGCTTTCCAAATGGTAGGCGAATCCATGGAATGATGGAAATATTGTTGACAAACATCAAATTTGAACACGCCATCAAAGAAAGGTGCCCATGACAAGAGAGTGAAAGGAAATGGGAGAAGTCGGTGTCTAGCGTTTGTGGATAGTTTGGTAGATATATTATGGAGAAAAAAAGACTTTACTTAAGAAGTCTTTGACTTACGCGGTTACTTTCTTCCACCTATGGAATACTTCGATGTGTTGCAGTGTAGCAAGTCAACAGAATGTAGAGTGAGAAATTCGTTGGGATGAAGTGTCAAGCAGATGGCTCGTATTGTCAGGTTTTCTTAGATGTTCATTTTTAACGTTATAGAAGTGTTTGTTTGGGAGCTCTAATTTATTGATGATACATGATGTTATTTAAGGTTATATAATTAGCTATCTCACATAATTTATTTTCGATTTTCACTATGGAAATATTTTGATAATTAGGGTTGTGTACTGATTTCAGCTACACAACACTAATTAAAGTTAAGGGAAAGTCCACATACCCCCTTCAAACTACCACCCAATTGACAATATTCCATCAAACTTTCAACTGCAACAATGTCTCCCCAAACTACCAAAAATTGACAATGTCCCCCCTAATGACGAGAATACCCTTAATAAAATTAAAATAAAAAATTCAAAGAAAAAAAACTATAACTAAATTTTTTTTACAAAATAAAAAAAATTAAAAAAAAAAAGGAGTGGAATTCTTTTTTTTTTTAAATACTCATTTTTGTTATTGTTTTCGAACTTATAAGGGTATTTTTGTCTTTTTGCTGGCCTTGATAGGGGCATTGTCAATTTTTTGGTAGTTTGGGGGGAAGGGGGGATATTGTCTCAATTGAAAGTTTGGGAGGAACATTGTCAATTTGGTAATAGTTTAAATGAGACATATAAACTTTTCCATTAAAGTTAAATAAATCTCATTATTTAATTTTCAAAGTGTTAGAGGTACTCCCTGGAATCTGTTATGTCTAGACAATGCTATCCATGTGTGGACATCTAGTTGTAATTGCCTTCTTGAAGCATGCTTCACCATCTTCATATGCAGACCTAAGTATACAACTACACAAATCACAAAATAAATAAAACAAAGTTTTGGGCACCAAATGATTCAACACAAAACTTTAACAGTACTTTGCTAGGAATACGTTTGCAAAATCAAAGATTTACGCAGCGGAAGAACAAAGAACTAAATATTCCTATTCCAAGATCAACTTTAAGAAGAACATGTGAAAAACACTGCTATTAAAATTAAACTGCAGAAAAAACAAAATACTTGGGGAATTCGGCCACTCCTTTGGCTTCGGGAAAAAATCTAAATTCCTTGCAACTTCAAGAACACAAATGATCTCAGGATTAATTATGAGACATTTAAATTTTTTTCACCAATGTCTGACAATAAACATGAGTATGGGCTTTTCTTGCTCTTCAAAATTTAAACTTATTCTTGAGAATTAATCTCAAGAATACTTGTTCTCAATAAAAATTACTAAACATCAATTATGATTGTGTGTTAAGAGTGTTAGGCTCTTCTCTATTTATAAGCTTACATGCTAGGAGAGGTTGGAGATATAAATCACGTTCAACAAGTAGTCGAAGAAACTAATATCCTCCAGTTCTCCTAAAGCCAACGCATGGGGCTAGGGAAGAATCCTCATGCGTTCTCTAGTCCCCTTGGTGTGACGTCCCACATTGCCTGAGCATGGACAAGATGATGTATTTATATAGAATATACTCTCTCTAAATGGAATGAGACCTTTTGGGGGTAAACCCATTCATAAAACCGCGCGGGCTTGGCCAAAAGCGAACAATATCATACCACTTGGAGCAGGGGCGTTATATATGGTATCATGGCCATAGCCCAGCCTGAGATGGGGGGAGCGTGCACAAGCCCATGAGGGTCGCCAGAGAGGACGCTAGGTCCTAAGAGAGGGTGATTGTGACGTCTCACATTGCCTGAGCATGGAAAAGATTATGTGTTTATATGAAATATACTCTCTCTAAATGGTATGAGACTTTTTGGGGGTAAACCCAATAATAAAACAATGCGAGCCTGGCCAAAAGCGGACAATATCATACCACTTGGAGCAGAGATGTTACATATATATTGTGAAGTCCCACATTGTCTGGGCATGAAAAAGATGATGTGTTTATATGGAATATGCTCTCTCTAAATGGTATGACGCCTTTTGGGGGGTAAACCCAATAATAAAACCGTACGGGCTTAAAGCAGACAATATCATTCAACTTAGAGCAGGGGTGTTACATATGGAATCAAAGTCATAGCCCAACCTAAGATGGGGGGAGCGTGCACAAGCCTATGAGGATCGCCAGCGAGGACGCTAGGTCCTTAGAGGGGGTGATTGTGACGTCTCACATTGCCTGAGTATGAAAAAGATGATGTGTTTATATGAAATATACTCTCTCTAAATGGTATGAGGCCTTTTGGGGGTAAACTCAATAATAAAACCATGCGAGCTTGGCCAAAAGCGGACAATATCATACCAATTGGAGCAAGGGTGTTACATATATATTGTGATGTCCACATTGCCTGGGCATAAAAAAGATGACGTGTTTATATGGAATATGCTCTCTCAAAATAGTATGATGCCTTTTGGGGGGTAAACTCAATAATAAAA
The DNA here is from genome assembly GCF_965113065.1 of Corylus avellana. NCBI lineage: Eukaryota > Viridiplantae > Streptophyta > Magnoliopsida > Fagales > Betulaceae > Corylus > Corylus avellana. The sequence continues at coordinate 10,573,395 of NC_142493.1, read as the reverse complement.
CTCTGCAGGCTTAAAGCAGACAATATCATACCACTTAGAGCAGGGGTGTTAGATATGGTATCAGAGTCATAGCCTAGCCTGAGATGAGGGGAGAGTGCACAAGCCTATGAAGGTCGCCAGCGAGGACGCTGGGTCCTAAGAGGGGGTGATTATGACGTCCCACATTGCTTGGGCATGGAAAAGATGATGTGTTTATATGGAATATGCTCTCTCTAAATGGTATGAGGCCTTTTGGGAATAAACCCAATAATAAAACCGTGCGGACTTGGCCAAAAGTGAACAATATCTTACCACTCGGAGCAAGGGTGTTACACTTAGGCTTTTGGATTTTATCCCAAACCTAATCTTCCATAGATGCATCTTTTGCACGTATCTCTTTAGCTCATATTTTAATTAAATAAAACAAGCAATCCAATAAATAAGAAGCCTATATTTTGTTAAATTACATCAGCTTGGTGAGAGACTTAAAAGGAAAAATAGTATTAGCTCTAACGGGCGTGTGACCCCTCCTTCTTGACATGTCAGGTGACACTATTTAATCACAATTAATTTCACTAAATAATTGTGTCTGCAATCTAATAAGTATTTTTTATTAAAACAACTAATTCATTTGACTTACTTAATATTGACTTACTCCATAAAATCTTGCGTAATAGAATTAGGGCCAAGGATACTGCCACATTTTTCTATCTCTTATCCTTGAGTCACTAATTTTATTATTATCCTCGTACTTGTGAAAACCCTATCACATGTATCATATTCTGGTATGCCTATATCAATGAAAAATTTCTTATCCTTTTTAAGAAATGGATTTGAATTCCTTATTGAGAAAAACTTTCTTACAATTTTCGATGTGATTATCCAACATTCCAAGAATGCTCACCAAAGCAAATGTCTCATCCATAAATGTATCAAAGCAATCTCTATTTCACATTTGAGTGTACAATCCTCTCAAGATTTAAAATCAATATCATAAGCAGTCTTTTTAGGAATTATTGTCTTTCCAGATTGACAATATATTTTGTGAAAGACAACTCATTTGCACATTCAGTGCATAACACTTGCACATCAACCCGAAGTCTCCACAATTCACTCGATCAAAGTAGATTTTTATGATTCAATATGTAACAGTCTTTGCAAAGAAATTCCCCATTCTATTACCGACTACGAACTATCTCATAATTTATAACTACAAGGATTATGGACTAAGAGTTTGTGTGATAACTCCGTTATTCACACTCATAGACCATATTAAATGTAATCCAAGGACCTATTGCATGCACAATATATATAACTATAATAAGCATGTAAAGATGTTATATGACATATGTTCAAATAATTTAATCAGTGAATAACAACTTATATTCATTACAAACATTGAATGTCAAAAATCTGATTATAATTTTTTTGAGATTTAGAGCATTATCCCTAACATATTTTTAGGGGTAATTACCTTTCCCCCTTCCCCCCATCAACTACAACGCTTTGACACTTTTCCCCCATGAACTACCAACTGCGACACTCAACTCCCATGAACTACCATTTTGTGCCTAAAACTCCCGTTCCGTTAGTTAAAGGCCCCTTTCATAAGTCAAATGCGTTAATTCAGAAGGTCTACCCGTCACTTTGCCCCCATAAACTACAATTCATTATCACTTTGACCTCACGAACTACAATGCATTGTTACTTTGCCCTTATGAACTACAACACATTGTCACTTTGACCATCAAAGTTAACTCCTCTGACTGATGGAATGAGCCTTTAACTGACGGAATAGAGGTTTTGGGCACAAAATGGTAGTTTATAGGGATCAAGTGTCACAGTTGGTAATTCATGGGGGGAAAGTGAAAATACATTATAGTTCACGGGGGTAAAGGTAATTATCCCATATTTTTATTAACTACATTTTTAAATTGCTATTTTTTCAAAGCACACATTTTTAAGCGGGAAACCAATCAAAGGCTTAATGGTAAGCACTAAAGTTATTAAATTTAAAATAATATTTAAGACTTTTACATTGAAAATAATCTAAAAGAATCTAAAGGATCCTTAAAAAAAAAAAAAAAAAAAAAAAAAAAAAGTCATCGATTACGGCTTGGTAAGTCTAAGAATGTCTTTGTCCTTTTGTGATGTTGCAATAATTAATTCAATACGAATTTTCTAATATAGCGTCATTGTCAACAATTTAATTAATCAAATATTAAAGAGTATTACAACTATCATATAATTGAAATAATATGCTAGTGAAAATAGTCTTTAGATAAGTAAGGCTTGTTAAAAAAAAAAAAAAAAAAAAAAAAATCAAAAGTTGTTTTGATTGTGATCGATCTCAATAATGTCCTAGTAGGAGGGAAGTTCTAAATGTAGATCTTTCATCCTCTCCTTTCACGGTAGCAGTGTTTGGTGTCTTCTCTGTAGGCTCCACGGGTCTCCATTTATTGGGGGTTGCTTTAAATATAATTTGTAGATTTAGATCTAAATCCAGATCTAGTCTCTTTAACCTTAGATCTGATCATCTTCTTCGGCCAAGGCGTGTCTTTCGAAGGGATGTCTACGATGCCGTGCTCCTCCACTGTTGCTTGTAGAGTTTTTATTTTTTGTTTTTTATTTTGTTTGTCATGGCTTTCAGGTTGAGGATGGATTTGTTGTCATAGCCATCAAGTTGATGATGGAGTAGATCGGTGTGGGGGCTTAACTCTCATGGCTAAATTTTTAGTTTCTAGTTGTTTTTTATTTTTGTGTTGTATTTGGGCTACCCATATCGTAAATCTAGTCTGCAGATTTGTTCCTTAAATGTAATTGTACATGAGTTAGCGGAAGCTTGAAGTCATTTTTATGACTTTGTAACCTTCCTAGCTTTTGGCTATGATTTTTTAAAGTTGTATGCTCTATGTTGTAAGAGTTTTATGCTCATAAAATTTCATTAATGAAAGTTTCATATTTTTCAAAAGAAAAATAATATGCTAGTCATTTACTAAATAGCATTTTTAATAGTAAATTCATTATTTTTGCAATAGAAATTTTTTATTTAATTAATATTTATATATCTGTCATACAATTAAGATAATGTGACAATAATCCAAACACTGAATTATATTATCATATCATTCCAATTATTTAAGAGTCGGTCAATTAATAATATGGTTTCTTTTTTAAATAATGAAACAAATAGGTGGCAAAATGACGTCGGAAGGATGATGAAAGAACGTACGTCGTAGCTGAATATAGCCCCTCAAAATGAAAACAGTATTGTGCAATATTTCAGAATTCAGGGGGAGAAGAAACCCCCGCCAACGGATTATAAAACAGCACAAATGTTTGACCGTTCAGAATGGTGGACCCATAATAACGGACGGTTCGATCGCGTAGTCTTTGTGATGAAGCATTTCAAGAGATTCCGGTTCGGTGCACCATAAAGTTTACTCCTATTTTTTTAGGGTAAAATTTAATAAAGATTTATTTCAGGTTTAATCATAATTTTAAAAAAAATTATGTAATTTTTTTTTTTTTTACATAATTATGTAAAAAAATTATAAAAAAAAATATAAATAAGTGTAGCATTATTCTTAATTTTGTTACATTATTATTATTATTATTAGTAGTAGTAGTGGTAGACAGGAGTGAAACTACCCCCGGGGTTCCAGCCCCAAGCCAAGGGGTGATCCAAAAACAAAAAATTAAATACTTTTAAAAATTAAATTTTGCCCCTCTCAAGCTGTTTTTTTTTTCTTTTTATTTTTGAAAGTTTGCCCACCCAAATTAAATATTCTAGTTCCGCTCTTGATGGTAGATGTATAGAAACAAAGAAAACGGAAAAATATGACAAAACGATTCACCAATAAAAATTATGAAAAATTGTTTCAAGAGACTTGATTGATTTACTTCAAACAAACTTGCAATAAGGATTGTTTTGTAATTTTCCTTTTCACAGGGTGAGACCCTACTATTACTTAAGCTCAGTAAGAGCCTATCTGAAATTGCGTTTGAGAAATAGAGCTTTTAAGTCAAAAAGAACTTTTGGGTAAAAGCTTTATTTTTAAGCTTTTGCCAAAAATGCGTTTTGGCCATTTTTTGACTTTTTAGACCCTTAAAAACGCTTTTAATTTTTTTACCAAACGAGTATTTTTTTTTTTTTTCAAATGGACATTTTAAGTATTAAAATCACTTTTAAGCTCATCAAACGCAATTCCAAACAGGCTTTAAGGATGGCTTGGCAGCAGTTACGCGGTAGTTGATGTATTTTTCAATTTTCCGAATAAAAAACACTCGGTGATTAGTTTTGTTTTTTTTATGTATCGTTTTACAAAACAAAGTGTAAATCTTGTTGGCATTTTATGTCATTTTTATCATTTTATAGCATTTCATCAACGTGAAAATAATGATGAATTTTTTTTTTTTTTTTTTTTTGTATCGTCAAAGTGACCAAGTCAATTTGTCGATCATCCAAATTGACATAAAAATAAATGGCAATGAGCTTAACTCTATGATGAAAGAAGAGTGCTAGGTTTACAAACAAATTTTACAGAAAAATTTTTACAAAACTGATGTGGCACAACATGATAAGGTTTTTAAAAATTTGAACTTATCTTATATCCAATCATGTTGTACTACATCAGTTTGTAAAAGTTTTTCTGTAAAATTTGTTTGTAAGCCTAGCATTCCTCATGATGAAATGTGTGTGCTTTGTTTACTCATTTATAAGGCCACAAACAAAGGGTTTCTAACACTTCCTAACCCAAAACAACGTCTCCATTCATAAAGGTAAGTCCAACAAGAATGAAACACTAACTCATGCTTAAATCAAGATTAAGGATAGCAACATAACCAAAAGCTCAAAACTGCCAACTAAGTTAACTATGAAAATACTTTCATAGCATAACATTAAGTAAGGAACATGCTAAGCTTAGAAGATTACTTTCTTGAAGCAAAGCCTCCAAGAAATCTCTTATTCTCCTTCAAGAACTCACAAAACTCACAAAATCACTTAAGTAGGGGTTCTAGAGAGTAATAGTGGCTAAAATAAGGCTGAGGGTTCGAGAGGGGTGGGTTTATATAGGGGAAAAAGCTGAGTGCGCTACAGGGGCAGTTCTGAAAAACAGCGAACGTTCGGTACTATAGGGGCAAACATTCAAGTACTGTTTACCCAGCGGTTCAAAGGCTGCATCATACATTCAGGCATTACCTAGTGGTCAACCAAAAGTCAATGAACGTTTGGTTGGTCCCACGCATACGTTCGTGTACTATTTGTAGGCATACGTTCGTGTGGCCCCCCAACGAACATTCGGTCAGAAAGTCCAAAATTTCTAAAATGCCCTTCCAATTGTTCCCAAAGTCCAAATTACCCTCTAACTAAGCTACCTAAGCTTAGTTAATTATTTGAATCACTACAACTACCGATCTCTAACACGTCTGAATTTGACCTTCTCAGTAAATTGCATGTGTTAATCCGTGCATCAACCAACAAAGCTGCATTGGCAAGCCGTGAAGAGGATCCTACGGTATCTTAAGCACACTATGACTCATGGCCTATTGTTGAAGCGCACCTTATCTTCCACTTTTCAAGCCTTCCCTGATGTAGAGTGGGCCGGATGTTTGGATGATCGAGAATCTACTGGTGCTTATTTCGTATTCATTAGTTTGAATCTTGTCTTATGGTGCTCACATAAACAACCTAGTTTCTCAAGATCAAGAACGGAAGCAGAGTACAAAGCAGTTACCAACACTGTAGGTGAAGTCTTATGGATTAAGGTCCTACTACGTGACCTTGGTATCCCACTTACGGCAACACCTATTTTATGGTGTGATAACATTGGTGCAATGTACCTCTCTGTCAATCTAGTTTTTCATGCTCGCACTAAGCTTGTGAAAATTGACTTTCACTTTGTCCATGATCGAGTAGCTAACAAGATAGTTCAAATCATATTCATTCCCAACAAAGATCAGTTTGCGAACGTCCTCACAGAACCTATAGTTGCCACACGATTTTAGTATTTTATTACCAAGGTCAACGCTGTTTCACCCCATTGATCTTACAGGGGGATGTTAAAGCACTTAATACGTTTGCAATTCAAAACTTTCCAAATAAGAGTGAATGAGAACAAACACATGAAGAGAGGTATGATCAGGACTCTACAACACATGATGAGAACAAACAAATGGATGAGAGATAAGATATCTCAAAGCAAAGCATATCAAAGAATATAAATTGTATTGGGTCTCTACTTGTAAACATTTATCCTTCTGTACATGAACATCTAGACTATATGTAATTTTCTATAAATATGAATGAAGGCCACATGAAGTGGCAAGGTGCTAAAGCATTTCAACTTATACATTTGAGGTACTCTTTTAATGTCTTTCCCTACAACTGCTCTAAAAACAATCATGTTGGACGCGATGTCAAAGTTCTTAACAGAGTTGAGTTTGTCTCCCATAATATCAATTGATTTTAAATGGAATGACGGCTCTCAGTCTGAGAATAGTAGAGCCAAGAAGTCATAGAATCAAGTCGTGGAACCCTCATCGTGAGGAAGGGATTGTTGGGAGATAATTTCAATCCTTACAGCAGCTCTAAAAATAGACCTACTGGGCATGATTTCAAGGTCAATAAAAGGCTTAAGTTTTTCTCCCTTCACATCAATTTCTTTTCTTTCTTTTTAAATCCATTTGGTGTTAAGGGTTTTTCTTTTTTCTTTTTTTTTTAAAAAAAAAAAAGAAAAAAGAAAAACCCTTAACACCAAATGGATTTAAGTGGAATGACAGTTCATGACCCGACACAAGGAATCCTGTATTTTATTGTTGATATAGAAACTAATTCCTCCCATTGCATAACATTACATTCTAGTGTTTATTTAATTATACAAGAGTGGCATTTAATCACTCTAAGAAATATCTATGGTGAAATAAATATAAATTAAATTTACAGTCACTTTATGTTCACTATCTCATTATTCCTTAAGTCGCCAATTTAATCTATTGATTATTCTTATACTTTTAGAAACAAAGTCTTAAAGTCCCCAAGGGGTAGCTCAATCGGCTGGGGACCACGCCTTATGAAGCGGAGGTCACTAGTTCGAATCCCTCCTCCCCCCTCTTGTGTGGACATGTCAAAAAAAAAAAAAAAAACAAAAACAAAAAACAAATTCTTAAGTATTTTTTTGTAACTCCTTATTAAAATATTCAGACCTAAGACTTAGAATAATCAATTTCCATTAAATCTATCTCGATGGGATATTTATCTCATAAAGAGATTACGGATTCATCTTGAAGAATAGTTTTTCCACAACAGTACATGCAAAATCACACAACATATTGGGGTATTAACCATTTAAGATCTTACTCATATATATATCAAAGTAAATTCCCTTCACATTTGAACTCACAATCCTCTCGGAATTGAAAACCAATGTTATAAGCAATCTTGAGTTCAATTTATTTAGTTGATAGTAGTATATAAAATAAAAATTCACTATCGTCCAGTTCAATGTATTCTAAATACACTAACATATCAATTAGAAGTCTTTACTTCCATAATCAATATAATGATTAATGTGTTATAGTTTGATAAGATGAAATGTTGAATTTCATTAATGACAACAAACTATGGTATATAAGCCACAAGGAACTATCGTTTTGATCTTCTGTGTATTAACCACCTTACCACACTTAAACTGCATACAATATGACTTATGGACTACATTCATCAAATGCATGTGCAATGCCAAATGTTTTTGTACATCTATAACTATAAACAACTTTTTTAGTAATGAAAATGATATAAACTTTGAGTAGAACTTAATATTGAAAACTGGCTTGCAAGAGGACGGTTTAGTGCCCCGATTAATTACTAGGTTGTGGTTAACTTAGTTGAAGGGTTAGCCAGATTTTTCGGTTCGTTAGGGTGCATTTGGAATCAGAAGTTTGAGAATTTCGGTTCTGACCGAATGTACAACAGAAAGACCATTGAATGTTCAGCCTAAAACCAAGAAACCATTGGGTAAAATAGTACACTGAATGTTCATTGACCAAATTGTGACCCACTGGGTAATGAGCGAACGTGCGCCTTGCAAACTCTAAATCACAGTGCAAATAGTACACCAAACGTCCAGTGCTTTGTAAGACTGTCACTCATCATATCATTAGGAATCTGAGTCCTTAGACTCATTTTTTGGGTTAGAGAGACTTCATTTGTGTTGAGTTGATTATCACAAGCACATTAGCATAGAGTCTGTGAGGTATGAAATTTGAAATGAATCATGTGTATCTTGAGATTTGTTGATGATTTATTGATAAATAACCTTGGCGTGAAAATTAAAAAAAAAAAAAACAAAATCATTTTGAGTTCGCACTAAGTAACCGGCCTGTTGCCTCATTAAGCATTGAATGTTCCCGTAAAAAGGTGCAAAACTCAAGGTTGGTTGATTGTATGCTAGTTTGGTTTCGTAACCTTTTTTACTCGAGTTATTAAGCCCTTAGGTATATTTTACATCTAGTGCCCTAAAACCATCTAGTTTGGGAGTCATTGGCCTAACACTCGTTACATGGGTCAATTAGAAAGCTTAAGGAAGCTAAGTATTGTACAACCTACACAAAAATAAAAAATAAAAAATGCATATCTTGCCTTGGTTGTTTCATTTGATAAAGATTCCAATGAATTTTGAGGTATTTATCTTGTGAGTAAATTGAAGCCTCATGCTAATTTCAACTTGCACTTATTGAAACATGTGTTGTCTCAATTGCCATTTATGAGTTCTTTGATTTTGGATGCCCTAATGAGTGTGATGATGGTGTTTACCTTTTTAAGCCTGCTTATGAATGAGAACCATAGTTTGTTCTTTTCAATAACATAACACTGACAATGTTTGTAGGTATCATTCATGTTAAACCCTCACGAGACTTCACTCGTCCACTAGAGATGCCTAGGGGTTTAAAAGGCTTGTTGCATATGCTAAATGCAATCGTCTCTCCCATGACAGCGGATTTATGTTTCTCGCTTTCAGTTTTTTTTCGTTTTGTTTTACTAAGGGACTAGCAAAATGTAAGTTTGGGGGTATTTGATGAGTGCCAAATATTGTATATTTGAGCCCTTAATTTATATATGTTAATCCTTTAGCTGTGTCTTAATATGACGTTTCGTGTTAGTTTTGGTATTTTTAGTGTTTTGCAGGTTGCTAAGAGAAAACTGTGGCTTTAAGGTGAAAAATGCAGATTTTGGAAGAAGGTTGGAAAAATAGCCATTTGAGGAAGTAGGATCGAGCGCACACTCCTAAGCTCGAGCGCATATGCGCTCGATCGTAGAAGTGTTACGCTCGAGCACATACATGCCCACAAGCAATCTATTAGTGCGCGAGCGCTGCGCTGCAGGAGAAGTCAAGCATGCTCGAGTGTGATCGAGCGCACTCGTCCGATCTGGAAGCACTAAAACCCTAAATTAGGGTTATAAATACCATTTTTTTTAGGGAAACGTACGGAGGCGCGCCAGGGGGCGCTGTTCTTTGTCATTTTCGAGTTTTTTGGGTTTTTGTAGCTTTGAACTCCAATTGTTTTGTAAGTACTTTGATTTTAATGAAGTTAATTAGTTTCTTTATGATTTCTTTTGTCATGAGAGGCTAATCCTTCAACTAAGGTTGAAGATTAAGCCTCACCATTGATTTATTTGCATATTTTTATGATTTATTCATACAATTCCGACGTTTAGTGTAATGTATGTTCATTTCAGTTAAATTATTTGATTAAGTTCTTGTAATTGATTGTTTAGATTAATATTTGTGCCAAAGTTGGATATTCAATGTGTTTCATCCAATGGATACAGTGCATCTTTAATTTAAATGGGATATCCGTTGTTTTCGTTAATCAAATGAATACATCGGATAATTTTGATTTAAGTTGGATATGCATTGTGATTTGTATAATGGATGGATTCATTGAATCATTCAATGGGTTATTTTTGTGAAAATATAACATGGATAGGATTTTATTGAAATTCGGATATATGAACAAACATAATAATGTGTGCTTTGATTTGGTGAGTGTGAATTCTGAAACCTTAGGCCTTGTTTGGGAAGCAAGATTTTTCAACTCAAACTGAAATTTTTTCTAAATTCATGTTTGGCAATTTTTTAAACTCAATTCAACTCAACTCAAAAATTTTCATCCAAATTAATAAAAATTATAAATAAAGATTGAAAAAATAAATAAATAAATTTAGGGTAGCCGAAACACCCCAGGTGGTGGTTGGGCCACCCCAAGCCCAACTGGGGTGGTCCGACCACCCCTTAATATTTTATTATTTTTGTAAACTTCTTATTATTATTTTTTTAATTAAATTTAAAATATATAGAATATTTTATTATTATTTCTATCAATGTGACATATGTTTCATTTATGGCCTTAGGATATCTCTCTCGAGAGATCCTAATTATTAATTGACATATTTTCTAATTATTTGACATATTTTCAACTATTATAGAGTTGGCTCGGTTGCCTTTATTTTTTATTTTTTGTAACTTTTCCCTCTCCCCTCTTCCCCGCATTGAAAAAAAAAGGGGTGGTGGGGGGTATGAGCATTTTTAAAATAATAATAATAATAATAATTTGAACTTTGCTAGTATTATTTTTTATATTAGCTTAGATTTATCTTCTTTTTAAAGTTGGAATGCTTTGAAATGATGGTAATGTGCAAATTTTAGAGTATACATTTTAGGCAAAGTAGTTGCTACTTGCTTCTCGTCTCGTATTTCAAAGCATTTTCATGAGATATCTCATTCTCTTTTCCATTTAAATAAGAGTAGGAAAATCTCACTTTGTAACAACCCTTTTTCCTACGTCAATTAGAAGATCGTACTTTAACTAACATAAGTATGCTAATCTTTGCAAGCAGATTGTACTTTTTTTCCCCTTTCTAATAAGCAGATCATTTTATGTTGATATCTCATGCTTTGGTTTAGAAACAATAAGTTTAACTCCTCTTGTATCCCCCTCCCACGTTCCTGTATTGTATTTGAATAAATAAAATAAAATTATAAAAAATAAATAAATAAAAAGTGGAACCCCTCCAGTGAATTCAGAGCTACAAGGCCTAAAAGAATTTCCTTACTAACACATGCCAGCTGGTTCTAAAATGAGTCCCTTTTGTGATCCAAAGTACTAATATCGCCTATTATATATATACAACCTTTCGAGTAATGCCGTTATGGAGAGAATCCGTTTTTAAAAGTGTCAATTATGCTACATAGATTTAATTTAAGGGTGAATTAAATTAAGCTGGAAGAGAAATGATAGGATTATAAAATATTTTACAAAATAATTTTATTGTCCTATTATAATTGAAAACGAGATGAATTTATATTTTAAAAAATTTAATCATTTTTTTAAAAAAAAAAACAAAAAATTAGAAGCCTAACAATTTTTTAGCTGAAAAGGCTAAAAAAAAAAAAAAATTGCTAAATAGAAAATCTCTTTTTAAACCATGAGATGGTAGAATTTGTAAATGGGTTAAAGTAATTCCAAAAATATTTATGTATAATATTTATCCCACAAAAGAAAAGGTAATTGTGAAGTGGGAGAGTGTTGTTCTCAAAGTTAGAATTGTCAGTCATTCATTTATGAGGACCTCAAAGGGAAGTTGTGGCATTTAAAACTCTCCGCATCCAATTCCCAATGCTCCAATTACCTCGCATTTACTCCGATCGACGGATGGACGGATGGATGGGACGGATGTGCGTGGAGGCCAGAGGGGGGGACCACATGAAGACGACACAAATCTCAGCCCCAATTGTCTCATTTATGAGCTTCACATGCATGCTTATGTGTTCTCTCTCTCTCACGAATCACGATAGATTGGGTGGTCGTTTCTGAGCCACCACCAATGCAGGCGCAGAGCACATCCGTCCCATCCATCCGTCCACCAATGCAGGCGAAGAGTTGTTTTTCTATTTAGCAATTTTTTTTTTTTTAGCCTTTTCAGCTGAAAAATTGTTATGCTTCTAATTTTTTTTTTTTTTTTTTTTTTTTAAATATGATTAAATTTTTTAAAATATAAATTTATCTCGTTTTCAATTATAATAGGACAATAAAATTATTTTGTAAAATATTTTATAATCCTATCATTTCTCTTCCAGCTTAATTTAATTCACCCTTAAATTAAATCTATGTAGCATAATTGACACTTTTAAAAACGGATTCTCTCCATAACGGCATTACTCGAAAGGTTGTATATATATAATAGGCGATATTAGTCCATCCGTCCATCCAATTCCCAATGCTCCAACTACCTCGCATTTACTCCGATCGACGAATGGACGGATGGATGGGACGGATGTGCTCTGCGCCTGCATTGGTGGTGGCTCAGAAACAACCACCCAATCTATCGTGATTCGTTAGAGAGAGAGAGAACACGTAAGCATGCATGTGAAGCTCATAAATGAGACAATTGGGGCTGAGATTTGTGTCGTCTTCATGTGGTCCCCCCCTCTGGCCTCCACACACATCCGTCCCATCCATCCGTCCATCCGTCGATCGGAGTAAATGCGAGGTAGTTGGAGCATTGGGAATTGGATGCGGAGAGTTTTAAATGCCACAACTTCCCTTTGAGGTCCTCATAAATGAATGACTCTGACAATTCTAACTTTGAGAACAACACTCTCCCACTTCACAATTACCTTTTCTTTTGTGGGATAAATATTATACATAAATATTTTTGGAATTACTTTAACCCATTTACAAATTCTACCATCTCATGGTTTAAAAAGAGATTTTCTATTTAGCAATTTTTTTTTTTTTTAGCCTTTTCAGCTGAAAAATTGTTAGGCTTCTAATTTTTTTTTTTTTTTTTTTTTTAAAAAATATGATTAAATTTTTTAAAATATAAATTTATGTCGTTTTCAATTATAATAGGACAATAAAATTATTTTGTAAAATATTTTATAATCCTATCATTTCTCTTCCAGCTTAATTTAATTCACCCTTAATTTAATCCTTGATATATTTGCCGATAGTTAAGAGTAGTAATTACTAACGTTCCTGCTCTGCTAGTTAACGCGCTTTGGACGAATTTTTTTGTTGTTTAGCCCATAAGATCTCCATCAACAATTAAATAATTGATGCAATGCAACTTGACTTTGATATCAATTAATGCAGCGTGTAGTGATTAGTTTGCCAAGACAAACAAGATAAGAATCACAACTCTTCTTAAAACTAATACTCAATCAAGGGTTTAATGTGGATAGAAAAGAAAACCACTCTTAAAAGTGTTTTTCATTGATCACTGGTCAAAATAACATAATAAATTAAGGCTATAGATAGCCATTACATATATTTATACTACCTAGACTCCTGAACCTAAGAAAACGCTCAAATAAAAGTTTGTTTACAAAAATTTATTGGAGCTTGTCTGAACGTGTAAGAGGCTCTTTCGAACCTAACTATGGTTTCCTCGTATTCTTACATGAATTGTCAATTCACACAGCAGCTCGTTCTAACCCAACTTTAAACGAGTGCATCTATGAATAACTCATTCGAACCCAACTTCATATGAGTTATTGAACGAGCTATTTTGTCAACTTGTTTTAAAGCTTGTTCAAACATAAACAACATACGAGCAATTTTGTACGGCTTTTCAATTTTCTTTTTACGGTCTATTTTAACTCAGTAAACATTTGAATTAGGAAAACTTAATGAAATATGATTTTGTAACCCTCTAAATGAGCTTTCTAACACCATTAATTATGTCTCCATATGATGTCAGAATCGCTATATATGTCCCTTTTGTTAAAGCAAATATGATTGAAAATTGTCCTCTATCAACAACCTTCATTATTCGACCTATGGCCCACGAAGGAATGTGGGTCAAACACGGTAGAGGATTTTCTTCTATCCATTTTGGATTAGAGAATATCCAATTAATAATTAGGATCTCTCTAAGGTCATAAATGAAACATATGTCCCATTGATAGAAATAATAATAAAATATTACATATATTTTAAATTTAAATAAAAAATAATAATAAGAAGTTTTAAAAAATAATAAAATATTAAGGGGTGGTCGGACCACCCCAGTTGGGCTTGGGGTGGCCCAGCCACCACCTGGGGTGTTTCGGCTACCCTAAATTTATTTATTTATTTATTTTATTTATTTTTTCAATCTTTATTTATAATTTTTATTAATTGGGTTGAGAATTGTTGAGTTAAGTTGAAATTTTTTGAGTTGAGTTGAATTGAGTTTAAAAAATTGCCAAACTTGAATTTAGAAAAAATTTGAGATTGAGTTGGAAAATCTTGCTTCCCAAACAAGGCCTTAGTATTTATCTTTTGATTACTTTTATTTTGTTTATTTTCAATTACAAAATTTTCGAAACTAGGTTAGATTAAAATTGTTTTCAAAAATACAATTATCTGTGAGATCGACCTCGTACTTGCAAAACCCTTTATTGCAAACAATTCGTGCACTTGCGAGTAATTAAAATTTGCACAACAACATGCGGGCTTACTATACATGTTAACTTTATGGTCAACTGTGTGTTATTAGGGCCTTGGATCCAATGGTTGGATCATGACCGATGCAACCATATTTGATTGGAGAGTCACTATAGGATATACATTTTTAGTATTGTGGGCCACCCGAGGTCGGACTCGGTCAGGCTGCTAGTTATGAACGATAGCGTACAATGGTCAGGACACCGACATTGTATTATAGGTTCATCGAGACAGCACTAACCCTACTAAGAAGGGGTAATATCTCGGGGAATCATACAATTTGAACTATGACTTGATTCTCATAAATATAGTATGTATTATATCTATATTGCATCCATGATAAATTGTCACCTCACAATGCTGCATGTGATTTATTAACAACTGAGTTCATCATTCCAATGACATGTACATCGTGTGCATTTTACTTACTAAGTCGTCGGATTTACCCTTGTATTATTTCCCCTCCATTATGTGTAACTGCTCTGTTTAGGTACTTAGCTAATGATGGATCTGGGAAGACAACTAGCAATTATAGTGGATTTGTTCAAGATAATTTGAGGACTTGGACCCTATATGGCTCAAGTCAATGTGGAATGTCGACGGATCTATTCGTCTGGAGTTGCTTGAGATCATCTTAATGCTTTATTTAGTTAGACATAGGCCCTAGTTTATTCGGAACAGTTGTTAGTGATATGTATTATATTTAGTGACCGGTCTCTGACCGATACATTTGAAAATCTATCTATGTTAATTGTTATGATGCTTTCAGTTTCGCTTTCGTTTTTATGATTGTGGTTTTAAATTATTGCTATCTATGTTCCTTAGTTAAAGTCTTGCACTGTAGTCTCTCTTTGGAGATAATGAGAATCCTGAGTCTTGTTCCGAGATAAATATGGGTGGAAGGTGAACCATGGAGTCAATTATCTGTTAATTGATTTCCTTGGGGTGTTACAGAGGGTGCCCAAGAGTTTATATACACATGATTAAGATTGTACTTCCGTCATGCAGGGCACCTAGGATTGTAACACATAACTACGCTCCGCAGCCAACGTCCACTACCCACTCTATAAACATTGACCCAGTGGTAGCCTTTTTTATTTTGGTCGCTCTACTTATCTATCAGTATTCAATGCTTTAACATTATACTTATACATAGTGCTAGGAAATTTTAATCTAGCCTATAGGTTGCCTCCTCTGTAACTCAACCACAAAGCGGCAACCTTTTTGATCCCATATTCGATGAGTTGAGTCTGATCCCATACTCTACGTGCTAGTTGGCTCTGATACCAAATGATATAAACTTTGGGTAAAACTCATCATTAAAAACTAGCTTGCAATGGGAGAGTATCCAATAACTTATATATATATATATATATATAGTTAACATTATACTTAAACCATGTGAGAGACCTAATATCGTAACAAAAAATGTCACACAAATCAAATTGAATTTTAGGTTATTAACTAATACTCAAACAGTCTCCCACTTTCCCTTGAAGTCAATCTCACATGAAAAATAAAAACGTGTGTAACGTGTTTGTTTGTCCATTTGACTTTAAGCCCTAAACTAAAAGCGAGAGGTTTTTTTTTCATCTAAATAGTGAAGTGTGAAGTGAAGTGTCACTAGTTCATCTAAATAGTTGAAAGAGTGAAGTGTCACCATGATAGTTTATGAGTAAATGAGAAAACAGTGTTGCATCATAGAGGATTAGTGTTTTTTTTCTCTTTTTTCAAGGGGTAGTAAGACAATGTCTTATAAAAGGCAGGTCACTAGTTCGAGTCACGCTCTCCTTCCCTCTCTCCATTATTATGCGGACATGTAAAAAAAAAAAAAAAAAAAAAAAAGTGCATTTTTCCCCTTTATTTGACTTTTGTATTCTCGCAAAAAGCAAGTAGACTTCCATTTCCTGTTCTTCATCAATTAGTTGTTGTCCAACTTATATACTCCATGTCATGTCATTAATCATAATAAACATGGCAGGTCAAACGCATGTGTTTTGAAAACACATGATTTTAAAGATGGTAAGGCCACTAGTTTTTTCAAACCTCATATTTTACGAACTACTTAACTACCTTTTTGAAATCTTGTTTGAAAAAAGAGTTGATGTCAACTCTCTACCAATTTAGACCCCAATAAGCCGTGGAACAATTACAAACACGAGACATAAATATATCAATTAAAATATTGAAGTACGTATAAATATCAAACCATCAAAGTGATGATCATTAACACCATATTTTGTTGACGAAGAGAAATTTTTTCAAAAATTAAAAAAAAAAAAAAAAAGATTTCTATGAGGCAGCCAAACTTTACTATAGAAGAGTTAAATTGGTGGTTCAATAGTCTAAGGAAATTTTTAAGTGATTAGGTATGTATTAGGATGTGGGTTCGAATCTCCGTAATGAAGAATTCCTATGTTTGATTAGTATAAACCACTTTAGTTCTCATTGATGCCCTGGTGGGGCGGACGGTTAAGCTTTGACTCGGCTGGTCTTAAGGGTGCGCCTGCGGTTTTCGCCGTTTAGGAACCTCCTAATCAGTCTCCCACAAGTTGGTACTACTTTGGTCACACTCAAGTAGAATAGCCACAATTAGTCTCCCCCTCCAACCTTTTTTATTAAAAAATAAAATAAAAAATAAAAAACTTATAGCCTTTTGTAAAATACTTACACAATCTGTATGACGACAAGCTCCTCGCGTATCTTTGCTCCACAATCTTGACAACATTTTTCATGACATTTGTAGCTATAATTGTCTTTCTTGAAGCATTTCTCACCATCTTCATATGCACATAAGTACACAATTATGAATTATCCATTCCGCAAAATAAAAATAAAATTAAAATTTTGGGCACTAAATGAGCTAACACAAAAATCTAATAGTATTTTTATTAACTATATTTTAATTTTTTTTTTTTTTAAACCACACATTTTTTAAGCCGCGAAACCAACAAAGGCTTAGTGGTAAACACTAAAGTTATAAAATTGGGTAAAATCAACATACCCCCTCAAACTACCATCCAATTAACAATATTCCCAAAACTTTTAATTGTAACAATTTTCCTCCAAACTACCAAAACATTGTCAGTGTCCCCCCAAATAATGAAAATACTCTTAGTAAAATAAAAACAAAAAATACTAAAACTTCTAAAAAAAGTTTAAAAATAAAAAGGAATTTAATTCCTTTTTATAAGAAAAAAAAAATCGATTGTTTTAATAAAAATTGAAAATTTTTCCTTTTTTTTTTTTTTCTTTTCTAAATTTTAGTTTTATGAGAATTTCTGTTTTAAAAATATTAAAAAAATTCTTTTAAAAATAAAAATTCGTTTTAAAAAAAAAATCTGTTTTTAAAACATAATTTATTTATTTTTTAAATAAAAAATTTCCGGTTAAAAAAATTAATTAAATTTTAGTTTTAACAAAAAATGAAAAATTAGTTTATTTTTCGAATTTATAAGGGTATTTTTGTCTTATTGAGAAATCTATAGGAGTATTTTAATCTTTTTGCTAGCCTTGGAAGAACATTGACAATATTTTGGTAGTTTAGGGGGGACATTGTCACAATTGAAAGTTTGGGGGACACATTGTCAATTGGCTAGTAATTTGAGGGGATATCTATAAAATTTAAATAATTTAATTTAAAAATAATGATTAAAATGGAAAATATTCTAAAGAATCTGAAGGATCCTTATTAAAATAAATAAATACAAAATAGTCACCGATTTGGTGAGTCTAAGAATGTCTTTGTCTTTTTGTGATGAATAAGTATAACAAAATTCGTGTGGCAATAATTAATTCAATAACGATTTTTCTAATATAGCGGCATTGTCGGCAATTTAATTAATCAAATAGATAAGAGTACTGATATATAGTAGACAATGACTCTCATATATCTAAAATAATGTGATAATAAAAATAGTATTTGAATCACTAAGGGTTTATCAAAAAAAAAATTAAAAAATTAAAAGCTGATTTTTACCACCAATTCATTTCAATAGTTTGCCATCCTATAACTGTTGATATTATTTCATGAAATTAAAATTTCGAATTTATTATTATTTCATGATTATTTAGAATTTCAAATAAATAACCGATCTCCTATTATCATGTTTTAAATAGTCACTTATTTTAAATAAATAACTTTTTATTCTATTATGGTTCTCACTTCTGCTTCAATATCTCATATTATTATGTTATATGAGATCATGTGTTTTTAAGTTTCAATTGCTTTTTCAACGTTAGGTTTTAAAATATATGTAACCCTTATTTCAATTAAAAAAAAAAAAAAAAATTGCTTTTGAGATAATATGAATGATATAGATATATTTTAATTCCCAACAGTTTTATTAAGTACAGATAATTTTTTTTTCCCTCTCTTCTTCTCTCCATTATTAACTGTTGTTACAAAAATATTTTTTGTCCTAGATAGTGTTGAGAGTTTGCAATCTGCACACTACATCAGGCAGTATTGTACTTGAGGATAAGGTTGCTTTGATTCTATTTTGCAAAACTTCTAATACAAGTGAGATGCAATATTTATCTAAGAGATAGAGTCACAATCGCCTTACTGTTTAGATTTCATTTACTTCTTATTATGTTTGTATTCTACGTTTATTTTATCCCCGCAATTCCCACATCTTTATTTCCAACAATAACTTTCTACGAAATAACATTTTTCAATAGTAAAACAATTATTTTTGCAATAGAGAAATTTTATTAGTAGACATTTATATGTCTGTCATACAATTGGAAAAATGTGATAGTAAAACTCAGTAGTTCTGTTTTTTTTTTTTTTTTTTTTTGACATGCTCCTCGTTTAAATTTTACTGAGATAAAAATGTCATCTCAATTACATAACAGTCAATTCTATAGTATTAATTTTTTAAATAATAAAACAAATAGGTGGGTAAAATGACATTGGAAGGATGATGAAAGAACGTACGCCGTAGCTAAATATAGCCCCTCAAAATGAAAATAGTAGAGAATAACTTTTATAGGGTCTTTGTACAAACCAAGGCCTTTGTACCCTTCAATAAGAAGGCGACACATCAGCGTGGAACACTATAACAAAAATATGGTATTCCATTTAATCTTTTTCATAGAATACCTAAAACAAAACACCTTCTAGAATAACATTTTCATATTTTTTTCCAAAACCACTCTAGCCACCAACCTGCCACCAAAGACAATGCCAGAGACGACACCAGCCGATGCAGAGAAAGCCGGAGATGACGGATACTTACTATACAGAAAACGACGGGTAAGAACCAAGCTCCTCCTCCCTCTCTCCGGCGCCCCTCTCTCTCACTGGCGGCAACAACAAAAAAATATGAAAAGGTTATTCTAGAAGGTGTTTTGTTTTAGGTATTCTAGAAAAAAGGTTAAGTTGAACATCATATTTTTGTTATAGTATTTCATGCTAATGTGCTGCTTTCTTATTAGAGAGTACAAGCCAAGACCCTATAGAATTTATTCTCGAAAATAGTATTGCGCAATACGTCAGAGGAGTAGAAACCCCCTGAGACGGATTAGAAAACAGTACATATGTTTGACCGTTCAGAATTGTGGACCCACAAGAACGGACGGTTTCGATCGCGTAGTCGTTGTGATTAAGAATTTCAAGAGAATCAGGTGCCGTGCGGCGTGCACTAAGAAGGATAAAGTTTTGTCCTTTTTTGTTAAATTATTATTATTATTATTATCATTAGTAATGGGTGATTGATGGAAACAAAGAAAACAGAGAAACCAAGCAAAGCTCCCTTTCTGCCAAAGCAAAAGCTGAGCTTCCTTCTTCTCTGTCTCTCAAAAAGTAAGTAATATTAATTATTTTGTCTTTAATTCTTCGATGAAGTCTCAGAGGGTTCGCTAATTTTCTTAATTTTTGATTGTTAGGCTTTAATGTTATTATTTTGTGGCTCTACTCAGTTGCTATTCTCTGGTTGTAGTTTATGGTAGATTTTGTTTTTTATTTTTATTTCAATTGATTAATTCAGTGAAGATTTGTAATGCAACGGGTTCCCGTTGAGAAACCCATTTATAATATAGCTTTTGTTTTGCTTATGTTGTATTAGGTATTGTTTTGCCTATGGAAATTGCTTGGATTGTTGAACTTTCTTTTGGTTAAGACCTCTGTTTGGCTGCCAAGAAAGCCGAGGGATGGGAAAAGAGAATTTAAAGTTTGGATTTTTTTAATTGATAGTTATAATAGGCTCTTTTAAATGAAAGCTTTTGTTTTTATTATTTTTTAATAAATTTAGAATATTTAGATTTAATATGGTAAATGTTTCCTCTATTTTCTTTCAAAAAATTTTGTGGGTTAAAAGTAGGTTTGAATTCATTTCGTGTCAAAAGTCCTGGTTTATCCAGATGCATTTGATTTTTGGGTTTTTTCTTTCCAAGTTAAAACATGTGCAAGATTGTCGTTGTCCATTATTGTATTTGATTGTTTGTTTTTGGATATAATTTTTAAATTATTTGAAAAACTGATCAATTTGGTGGGATACGAAGCTGCAACCCTTTTTTCATTTTCAAATTTTTTTTTTTTTTACCGAAAAGCTGTGAAATCTGAAAGCATAAAAGGCGTAATAGAAAGTTTTCATTGTTTAAGAGTGCCCGTGAATCCTGCACATGAACACTGATTAGTCTACTTCTTAATGGAGTTTTAGAGACTACTTTCTGTACCAATATGAAGATTGATGTATTTATGTGAGAATCTAACCAATACAAATGCATTTTCCTGATTGGGGCAAATTGGTGTGAAAATTTGAGCACTACAGTGTCTTTGTGATAACTGACATTTGACATTGATACTAATACCATTCTTTCGTACTTCCGTTTATTTTGTTGAGCTCAGATATGATTAGAAGTTAGAACAGTCAACAATACTAAACTGTTTGGTTTAAGAAGCTGGCCAAGTTTGATTTCTTATTAAAATCTGAAGAATTTAGATTCAATGGGGGGTAGACTGAGCCTAAACAATTCCAGAATCGAGCCCTATGAGGTTTCACAAAGTGAACTTTGCAAGAGGCAAAGGGTGTCATTAAGCTTTTGTGAGGAGAATCCAAGATTGATCTCCAGTCTTCCTGATGAGATATCTATGCAGATTCTTGCTAGAATTCCTAGGGTTAACTATTTGAATCTCAAGCTGGTGTCTCGGGCCTGGAAGGCTTCCATTGTGAGTGTCGAACTTTATAATTTGAGAAAAGAACTTGGAACTACAGAGGAATGGCTGTATATATTAACAAAGGTTGAAAATGATAAGCTTCTATGGTATGCTTTGGATCCTCTATCCAGAAGATGGCAGAGGCTGCCACCAATGCCGAATTTTGCTCTTGAAGATGAAACTAGAAAGGGTATGATCCCCCTTCGGATGTGGAATATGGTGGGCTCAGGCATCAAAATTGCGGATGTGATAAGAAGTTGGCTTGGGAAGAAGGATGCATTCGATAGAATGCGGCTTTGTGGTTGTGCCATTGGGGCTGTTGATGGCTGCCTCTATGTGCTAGGGGGATTCTCTCGAGCTTCAGCCATGAAATGTGTCTGGCGGTATGATCCGATTTTTAATTGTTGGAGTGAAGCAGCTGATATGTCGATTGGTAGAGCTTATTGTAAGACCGGCATCTTAAACAATAAGCTTTATGTTGTTGGAGGGGTTACTAGGGGTCCTGGTGGATTGACCCCACTTCAATCTGGTGAAGTTTTTGATCCACATACCGGTATATGGTCTCAAATACCAAGCATGCCTTTTACAAAAGCTCAGGTGCTACCAACTGCCTTTCTGGCTGATCTACTTAAGCCTATTGCCACTGGTATGACTTCATATAGGGGAAGGTTATTCGTACCTCAGAGTTTATATTGCTGGCCATTTTTTGTCGATGTTGGAGGGGAAGTTTATGATCCAGAGCTAGATTCATGGGTTGAAATGCCAATCGGAATGGGTGAGGGTTGGCCTGCAAGGCAAGCGGGAACAAAATTGAGCGTCACTGTTGACGGTGAGCTGTATGCACTGGATCCCTCTAGTTCTCTTGACAGTGCCAAGATTAAGGTATATGATTACCAAGATGATTCTTGGAAAGTTATTGCAGGAGACATTCCCATCCCTAACTTCTCTTCATCAGAGTCTCCATATCTACTTGCCAGTTTACTTGGGAAGCTTCATATGATCGCTAAAGATGCCACTCACAATATATTTATCTTGCAAGCTGATTTGAAGAATCATTTAGCTCCCATCCCATCAGCTTCATCGTCATTGGATGATGCTCCCCATGGAATTTCTGAACCAACAGCAGAATCAGAAAGAAGTCTTTGGGAGGCAATTTCCAGTTGCAGTGTTGGGTCAGCTGAACTGGTGAGCTGCCAAACCCTTAATATTTAAGGATTTTGCAACAAAAGTACTCTTTATAAAATGATTTCAGATATTATACTTGTGTTGGTTGATATGATGACTATTACAAATGCATACCAAATTCAAATTTTATTAGCCAGAATATAAGATGCATAATAAATCCATTTCAGTAGAATGGATGTACCTTCTTTTTCTTTTTCCTTTTTTTTTTTTTCCCCTTAAAATTCTATCTCATGTGTGCTGGGTTTTAGATTAGCTAATTCGGTACCCAAATAGGTTGAATGTTAGAATGATTTAAACTTGTAATTTTGGATGAATTTTGGCTCTTGGTTGCCAAGACAATCAGACTGGTTCAAACTACAAGAACAAAACAGACCTACAGAACTGATCATTTGCTGGGTCGGAGTGGAGTTCGGACATGGAGCATCGATAGAAGAATCCGAGAGATTCGTTGGGTAATTTTCAATGTGCTTGGCTGAGTTAAGGAAACCTAGTTAACGCAAGTCTCCCAATACACATTCTTATTTTACTACAAGATAGACCCCAGTGCCATGTTTGATAAGTATTGCTGACATCAATCGTTGGAAATGTCTTTCAAGTTCTTTGCTTAACTTGTCAGTTGGGAATGCATTGGTGGATTCTACTCTTTTGAAAATTAGCCATTGGGTATGCAGGACGCACACGCCTTCACTTATGTGGGTCCTACAAATCCAATGGTTGATTTTCAAAAATAAGGATGGAAAATGATAGGAAAAGAATGGGAGAATGAAATGTATGGTTCTACTTTTATGATCTTTCTGGTAAGAATACCCCTTTGATGGAGAGATATTGACAACCATGACAACAAAACTTAAGTGAAGGGGTAGAAAATTGGTCGTTGCCATATGACTTGACTTATGTGTTGTTGATAGAGGAACAGGAGGGCTTTCATCCTCTAGAAAACCATTGCTATCACAGCATTTTGAAGTATCTTATTGAACCATACAAAATAGATTGATCAATTAACATCATGGTACTAAAGCAAAAGTTTCACTTTTCTAGTCTCGCTGAAGCTTAAAATTTCACTTTTTTACATTGCTATATGATTGTCATATAACTGTGATTGAAAAAGTTAGCACTTTATTTATTTATTTATTTTATTTACAAATGTTGATTCAGTGATTGATTTGTACTACCATATCAAGTTGTATGACAGTTATATAACAGTTTACTAAATAACATTAATCTTCTAGAATTTTTTTTTTTTTTTTTTGGACGAAAACTGTTTTTGCTCCTAAAAAATACATGACATCATAGTTTTGTCTGTGAAAATATAAGCAATTGCAGTAAAGTCTATTTCTCAAATAATATCAAGGAAAAATATCCAATTTGCTCTCTAAGATGTTGGTATTTATCAAATAGTTTATTAGGATTTCGGTTTTATCAAATAGATCTTTTTTCTATATTCCATTTATTTTTTAATGGAAGACCAAAACAAAAGGTACAATAACTTAAAAGAAACAAAAAAAAAAAAAAGTACACATACTTCATTTAAACGGATCCGGCTTAGGTGTGGTAGTTAAAAACTACTGCACGATGCTGTTAAATCTCCCAACGGCTAAGATTAAACAGAAAAAAAAAAAAAAAAAAAAAAAAAAAAAAAAAGAAAACAAAGGCTGTGATTTCACAGAATCCGTTCCCTTCTCTCACGCTTCTTCTCCTTCATTTCTCTCTCTAAACCCATTTTTCTTCCTTTCTCTTTCTTGTTTTTATTTTGGTTATTTTTTATGCCTAGGACGATAAATAGGAGAGTTTAATTGGTTATTTTCTTTTGGTTTGGGAGGAAGAAAGGTGTTGGTTTTCTTGAAAAGTTTGTGGCTTGATTTTATTTTTGTTGTGGGTGTTCTTGAAGATTTGGGTTCTTAAATTGAACCCAGTTTTGAGGTCCAGTCTTCTCCGCATTGAACATGCTCTTCATCATGAATTGCAAGAACACCAACCCAGGTGGGTAGAGAGAGAGAAAGGAAGAGGTTTAAGAGATAAAGATGGGTTTTGAGGAGAAGAGGGAGAAGAAGGTTAGAGAAATTCCGTGAAAATATTTAGTTTGGTTAGAAATTGTCTTGATTAATTTTCAGATTAAACAAAGACAAGAAGAGAAAGGAAGAAGAAGAAGAATGGGTTAAGAGAGAGAAAGGAAGAAGAAGGAGAAAGAAGTGTGAGAGAAACGGAACGGGTTCCATGAAATTGCAGCCTTTGCTTTTTTGTTTTTTTGTTTTTTTGTTTTTTTTTTCTGTTTAATCCCGGCCGTTGGAAGATTTTACAACATGGTGCAGTAGTTTTTAACTACCACACCTAAGCCGGATCCGTTTAAATGAAGTATGTGTACTTTTTTTTTTTTTTGTTTCTTTTAAGTTATTGTACCTTTTGTTTTGGTCTTCCATTAAAAAATAAATGGAAGAGAAAGCACCATCCAAGCTCTTTGCTGTGCTCAAATGCTTACGAGTCTCACTATGCTTCGTCTATTTTCACCAAAACATATCTTGACTTTATTATTTTATTTTATTTATTTCAATTTTTTTAGTATATATTTTTTTAAAAAAATTTCAACTTCTCAACATTCTAATTTTTTATATACACATATTATTTTTTATTACTATTCAAACAAAAAACTCACTACAAAACAAAACTTTTTTACTTTTCCATACAAAAAATTCAAAAACTTCTATTTACCTTATATCACATCAATAACTTTTAATTACTATTGAAACTAAAAATCTACCACACAATCATTTACCAAACACCCCCATTAATTTATTAGATAAAACAATACAAGCAGCGGCATTTCTATATATTTTATAGCAAGCTTGATTATTTAAATGGGATTTTATTATAATTGCTATATAATTGGATGACATGATATTAAAATCCAACCTTTAGATTAGCACTTAAAAAAACAGAAACAATAACTGATTTTCATGGTCACGTTATCCCAGTTACATTACATAGAACTACTCTATTTAGATATAACATTACAAGCACTGTGGATTAATGTTTATTGTAGTGTTTTGATTAGTTTGGGAACATCAAAGGTTGAAATCCATGTCGGAGACTTGCTTGCCAAACTTTGTCAATGTTGGACAATGTGTAACCACACTCTTGTTCATCACATCCTTCTAGGGCATGCACAATCCCAGCTACACGCCATGCACTCATCACTCTTCTTGGCAACCAATTCTGTTCACAAAATTAATTAAATTACTATCTGTTGTAAGCCAAAGGAAAACAGATACAAAATGTGTGCCTGCATTGCAATTGAAAGGAGGTTTAACCTAAATCAAAGTTAAGGATATAAAAATTAAAGGAAAAAAAAGAAGAAAAAGTTCAATGTCAATGTGCAAATGCTAAAGTATATATATGTATATATGAAATGGTAGGGTCGAAAATGTAAGCGGCCCAAGCTCCGCCACTTCAGGGCCACCAAGAAGGCTCCAAACCCAGCCCAAAAGCACGCTCATCTATTGAAATTCGGGTTAAGGCACATGTCACCAAAGAAAAACCCAGGCAAGGCAACAAATCCCCGCGATTAGTCTACATTCTTAAGGGAGGATAGACCATTGACCAAGTGTGGAACCACCCCTTGGCTTCGGGGGCAGGCACCAAAGCCACAGGGTGGTCACCAAATTTTTTTTTTTTTTTTTTAATCTTTTAAATATATTTTTAAAAATTAACTTTTACCCCCATAAGAATTGTTTTTTAAAATTTTGCCCTCCCCCCAAACAAAATGTTTAGTTCGGCTCCTGCCCCTGACCAAGGGAATCGACTAAAGAAAAATAAACCACTAAGGTAAGGATCCACTAAGCCCAATAAAGAAGGTGAACGCTAAAGAAAACCCTCAAAGTGATCGAAAGCCCATTCAGCCAAATAAATAACCTATTGGAGATGCTTGCCTTACCTAGGCATCCAATCAAACAAAAATCCCGTCTATATAAGGCCAGCAAGAAGAATGGCACCCTAATAACAAAGGCTTTGTGTTTTGCTTAAATTTACAATTACATGTATGAGATTTACTGTGAATCAAGGCAACTAATTAAAGATTTAATTATAAAGCACAAAGAAAATGATGTTTTCCAATATATATAATCTTCAATATTCTCGTGGATTCTCTACTAACCTCACAAGAGTGCAGATTCTCAATATGCCTTGGAGTCACCATTGCTGGTGTGCTGTGGTAGCAACAATCCTTGCGCAATTTCTTTGGTGGGAATTGTGAAAAGGGAATAAATTGTGTTCCTTTCTGCGCCTTCAACTGTTCTTCCTCATCCAGTCCATCTCCCACTAACCAAATCTACAAAAATCATAATGATTTTACTGCTTTAAAGGTTGTAAGATGGCTTTTGTTAAGTTTCTTATAATATGGAAATGTTAAAATATTGATTAAATGATTAAATTCATTCATTCTTATCAATATAAGCTTTTGGAATAAGTGGTGATTTAACTTAGTATAAAAGCTAAAGATCTTGAGTTCAAACCTTGATTCCGTCAATTTACAGGAGCATTAAAATATTAATTAAATGGTTAATGTAACACCACAGTCCTATAATGGGAAGAGATGAGTAACTCACATAGAGTGGGTAGTTTATAAGAGAGTCATGAGTGCTAAATTTCATATTGCCTAGTTACTAGGTAAAACTGAGTTTTATAAGAAATTCTAAAGAAGCTCCAAGTTGACTAGTCCTTTTGGCGTGATAGTGCAAATGTGGATAACGCTTTTTCCTAGGTCGTAATAATTAAATTTACCCTTTTTGTTTTCTATCAGACATTGATTCCGTCAATTTACTTTTCAAGCCCACATGTAAGGAGGAGTGTTAAAGTATTAATTAAATAATTAATGTAACACCCTAGTTCCATATTGGAAAAAGATGAGTAACCCTTATAAAGTGGATGGTTTATAAGAGATAGTTATGAGTGCTAAGTTCTACATTGTCAAGTTACTAGGTGAAATTAGATTTTATAAGAAATTTTAATGAAGCTCTAAGTTGATTAGTCATTTTGGGGTGATAGTGTAGATGCGGCTAGCGTTTTTCTTTAGGTCGTTATAATTAAATTTATCTTTTTTTCTATCTACCTATCTTTTTAGGATAAGTGATGATTTAACATAGTATCATAACCAGAGATCATGAGTTTGAACTCTGTATAAGTGGTGATTTAACGTGGTATCAGAGTCAGAGATCATGACTTTGAACTCTGGATAAGTGGTGATTTAAAATGGTATCAAAACAAGAGGTCATGAATTTAAACTATGACTCCGTCATTTACCTCATATTTCAATTAATTAAAATTGTACGTGTTGAACCTCTCTTATTCTTATCAACTTAAGCTTTCGTAGATTTACCTTTTGAGCATAAGTACTTCTTGAAAAGAGCAAATTAGTTTTGGAGTTGGAGTTGGAGTTGAACGATCTTCTAAGCTTCACATACTCATCTTCACGTAATGTAACTACCTGAACTCATTTAAAAACGTAAAGCAGAATTAGATCCATGTTATGAATTAGTTTTTCTTAGCTCAACTTCTTAGCTTTCAAAATTGAGATCAACTATCTATTTCTAATTATGATTTAAAGTTGGTGCATCTAATAGTATATAAGAAGTCAATATTGACACGTCTTTTAAACGTCCCTTGCACACGATTTCAAAATAAACGAACCTCGATACCCCTTTGGCATAAGGTAAAGGCCAGGGCATATGCAACCTTGGTGAGTCTGCCTCTGATGACCACTTGGGTTGTTCCTTTGGGAATTCTGTTTAGCACAACAGCAACTGCGAGGCTACTCCCATCCACCACCTTGATATTTAGCTTAGGGTGTCTCTCTACATAAAGTTCACCATATCTATTAAGCTCCTCTCCCTGCATCAAATGAAACCAGCAAAGTTTACATGAGATATACCATGAAATAAAGTATTTTCATAAAGCAAAAAATTGAAGAAAAAATATGTCATGGGTCACGACATGGATTCCGAATTTCTTTTTATTTCCTGCCTAAAAAACAAGGGGGCAAGAGTTATAACAGCGAAAGAAACTCCCCTATCCAAGTAGAGAGCCTTGGCTACACAAAGGGCCCACTGCTTGGGGAGGAGAGTCTCTCTGACATATAGACCCATGCTCCAAAAAAGATGGAAAATGGGTAAAAAGAGTGTTTTCCAATATTGAAAAATGATTTCTCTATAAACATTTTCGAACATATATCGAAACAAACAGAGCATAAAAGAAAAACATATCACCCTGAGGTTATATGAAGGCCATTAAAGTTTCTATTGCATGCGCATGCATTGAACCTGAAAGAACTATGCCCCATTTATTTTGATGTAAAATATTTTTTTGTTAGAAATTATTTTTCAAGAAAACACTTTCAGTTAAAAACATTTTCTAGTGTTTAGCATGTACGTAAAATCAAAGATATTTTGGTAAAATCTATATACCCTCCTCAAATTACCACTCAATTGACAATATTCCCTACAACCTACCAAAATATTGTCAATGTCTCCCAAGGCTAGCAAAAAGATAAAAATGTCTTTATATATTTCTCAATAAGACAAAAATATCCCTATCAATTAAAAAAAAAAGACTAAAAACAAAAAATTTAATTTCTTTTAAAACGAAAATTTTAATTTAAAAATAACACTTTTTAAAAAAATATTTTTTTTTAAAAGAGTTTTTTTTTTTTCAAAAAAAAAAACATTTTTTTTTAAATTTTGTTTTAGAAAACAAAAATTTTAATTTCTTAAAATAAAAATTGTTAATTTTTATTTAAAAAAGTTATAAAACAAAACAAAACAAAACAAAACAAAAATTTTCAATTTTTATAACAAAAATTATAAAAAGGATTTTCTTTTTTAATTTTAAATTTGCCACCCTTTGGATTTTTTATTTTTTTTTGGTTAGTTTTAGGTTTTTTTTCTAGAATTTTAGTATTTTTTTGTTTTTATTTTACTAAGGGTAGTTTCGTCATTTGGGGGAACATTGACAATTTTTGATAGTTTAGGGTGGCATTATCAATTATGTGATAATTTGAGAGGGTATGTGTACTTTTTCCAAGATATTTTTTATACTTTCATTCAATCATATTAACTTATAAAAATTAACTTTTATTCATAACATAAAAATATTAATATAAAATATTTTTTAAGAAATTAACCTAAAAATTTGAGTTCCGGTGGTGGTCAGGTAGTTGCGGTCCGATGATAGTCCGGCGGCACTCCGACAATTTGAGAATGAGAAATTCAAACTCAAAAAATAGTTTACAATTTTAAAAATGAAACTATTGTACATAAAGTTTTTTTTTTTAAAAAAAAAAAAAAAAACTTTCGGTAAAACTGAAAATATTTTTGATTAACTATTATTTTCCGTAAAAAGAAAAAAATAATTATTTTTAAGAAATCATTTCACCCTAAAACAATCAGAGCCTGAAAAAAAAAAAAAAAAAAAAAAAAAAAATCAGAGCCTGAAACTTGCCTGATTTAAGAGACCAAGGCTCAGCACTTTAGCGCCTCTTTTCTCTGCTTCAAGTATGGCTTCCTCAATCAAGCCATTGATAGACTCAATTTTCCATTGCAAAGAATACTACAACACAGAAACAAAAACAAAAGAAATAAATCAAATGACAGAGTAGCCAGGTAACATTAAATCAGAAAATAAATAAATAAGAGAAATTTCACTTTAAACCTTTGAACTACCGAGTGTTTAGAGAAAACCTCACAAAATTCAAAAACTATCAATTTACATCCATGAACTTTTAATTTCAATCAATTTAGAGCATTCTCAATGGAGGGGCCAAATTTTTATGCAAAATGGCTTCTCAAAATACACTTTATCTAGTTTAGCTAATGAATTTTTAAATGTCTCATACATCCGATTAGCTATATTTTATCTATATCATTTAAATATTATTAAAAGTGAGAAAAGTTTTGAAAAAAAAAGAACATGTGAGAGGAAAAATATGAAAAGTTTTGAGAAAAAGAGAACATGCGAGAGAAAAAGTAGGAAAAGATTTGGGAAAAAAAGAAAACAGGTGAGAGAAACAATAAAAAAATAAAATGGCTTCATTGAGAAGTGCTGCTATATTTAGTTTCTTTTTTTAGCTCTTCCAATCAAATATTTATTTTATATATATATATATATATATTTTGCTAATCTAATGTAAAGGGTTTTTTAAACATTTGAATAGTCATTTTAGATAAATGTAACATTTGACTCTTCCATTAGGACTGCTCTTACCCCCTCCGTTAGTTTTAGCTATTAAATTCTAACGAAAATGCCAAAAAAGACCAAATTACCTTTCGATTTTTATTTTGTTAAAAAAATTTAATTTCAAATTTTATAAAAAAATTTAAGGATATAAACGTTATTTTATCATTTTTAACTTTTAAAATCTAATGGAGATGAGTCAATTGAATTAAATTAAAAGTTCAAGAGATTACATTAAGAATTTTTTTTTTTTTTTTTTTTTTAACTACATTAAGAATTTTTGAAAGGCTTGTCAAATTGCATATTAATTCCGGAGTAAAAAAAAAAAACCGTCTATCCTTACTTGAATGCTGTACTTTGGTATGGCCCAGGTCTGCAATCTGAGCTTATTAAAGCAGAGCCTCTCAACGACAAAAGTACGGCCATAGAACCAGGTTATCATCATGGAGAAGAAGGTGACGGGACATAAGAGGCAGAGGTACCATTTGGATGCGTGAGGCTTGGAGGCCAAGGAGGCAAAGCCAAGACGCAGATGGTAGATGGAATCTGGCGTGGTTAAATGCGTCAGGTGCACCACATCTGGTGACTCTGCTTCCCTTTTCAATGAGCTTTCATAGAGTTGGTCGCTTGATTTGTCCATGGTGCCATAGATGTAGTCATACAGTGGCATGAAAAGGGCATAATTTGTTCGAAGTTGTGTGTGATGCAGAGAGTGATATCTGTGGCCAAAATAACAAAAACAAACAACAATAATTATAGTAAATTACCTACATTGTAACCTATATTTAGAAACAAGTAATGATTGGTTTCAATAATTTGATCATATTTTTTTATAAATTCAATATATCAACTATTAGATTTGAAGAGTTCATTCGTAAGATGAGATTAAAAAAATATTAATACAAATCATTTCTTTTTTAAATTTTAAAAAGTGCCAATATTTTAAAAGTTTGTAATGTTATCTTCTACTGTTAGAGTGTATAATTAAATCAGACTGTAAACAAGTAAAAACTTGCATATTACCTTTACAAAAACAATAAAAATACAACACTACCCTTAATTAAAAAAGAAAAACAGCTAGCACAGAAAAGAAAAAAAAATGAATTTAAAAAAAAAAAAAAAAAAAAAAAGGTATATGGTAGTGGTTTTGCTGACACATGGCTTGGCCAGACCTATTGTCAGTATTTATTATATGGGTAATTCTAGAAGTATCTCTTGTGTTACTTTTGTGTCTCTATTTGATCAATATCCAATAATGATTAATTACAAGTTCAATGCTAATTTTAAGAGCATTACTCTATTGTATAATATAATCCCTTTCATTTTATATTATTGGTCTCGAAGAAAATTCAACTTTTAAAAGAGATTTTAATTAATAAAATATCTTTAAAAAACAAGATGTAAATTTTCATCCTTAATTTAAACAGAAAAAAATATAAGTGAGTACTGACTTTTTAAATATACAAAAAAATAAATATATATTACTCAAAAAAAAAATGTAATTTATTATATTACCTACATCTCTCTTCCTCTAGCTTCTTTAGTTTTAATATTTAATCCAACGTCTTAAGCATGAAATTTATTGGCAAGAAAAGCTGTTAGTAATTAGACCTTAATATACCCACAATAGAGTTGGTTTATATAAAATTAAGTGTTGTATTTCTCGGAATTTCATAACCAAGAATTGTGTCTCTTGGTTGGTTATAAATACTCATGGGATGGAACTGGAAGTTAAAACTATAGATTATTCATTCAATCATTTCAGAATCAAAAATTCTGAATCTCTTTCAATTTTCTCTTCTATTCTCTATCATCAAAGAGGATTTAGGTTGTGGGCATATGTGTTTTGTTTTTGTAATAAAACATCACCGTTGAGTTCTTTCAAATCTGTACGTGAAAGGTATCACTATACATTGTAGAACACATACCAAATATTCTTATTTATGAATTCTAGAAGAAAGATACACACATATAATTCTATATTTTTATGTTTATGTTTTACTCAACAAAAACATATATATAATGCTAGAAATTATAAATATTAAAGAAAAAAAAAAAAAACTTACGAGGGGGTGTAAATGAGGTACTTGAGCTGGGGAAAGATGGAGAAGAGCCACTTTGGAATAAGCTCGTAATTGCAGTGACCCAAATTGTTCATAAAATCAATATATGTGATGTAGCCGAACAAGGAAGCAATAGAGGCACTTCCGGTGAGCACTGTTGTCAAAATCGGTATTGCGAAGAGCACGAAATACACCAAGTGTTCGGCAAACGGATGGATGACGGCTGCCATCAATAATTTTTTAATCGTCAATCTGGTGCATCAAAATTACAAAACTAACAAGTCTAGTTTTATTTTCCTACAGATAAAATATTAGTCAAACCCAAAATATTTTTAGTTGACTTGAAAAACCTCATTTAAGGTGCCTAAAATGGTTTTCTTTTTGTTTTTAGCAAACTAATTTTCGGGTTTGAGTTTCTGATGCTTCTAGCTCGCAAACGTTCTCTTGTAGTTCATTCTCTGCTACTGCTTGAGCAGCTGATTTTTCGTATGAGATAAATGCCAAAAAATGTTTAGGATAAATTGCAATGTTTAGATCGAAGGGCACATATGGATAAATTGCTCTTCATGCATCAACATATAATGTATGAAATTTTAACACAAATATATACGTAGCAGAATAATAATAATACCTACCTTCAGTCATATCATTAAATAAGTCAAATGATTTGAATCTGCATTCAATTTTCTGAAGGACTCATCTACCCTATTCAACTTTATCAGCCTATACGTACGTACACTGGCTTTCTCATGGTTGGTTAGAGACTCTATTCATTTGATTTTGGGAAAACTACAAAAATAACTCCTTAAAACTATGGTTTGTTTTGAAAATGTTCTCTTAAATTTTTAAAACTGGCAATTTTACCTCTCAAACTTTTTCATTTGATGCAATTTACTCATTCGCTAATTTTTGCCGTTAAAATTTCAAAAAATATAAAATTACCCTTCGATTTTCTTTCTCTTTTTAAAAAAAAAATTGAAAAAAATGAAAAAAAAAAAAAAAATTATTAAGTATAATATTTTTTTTTAAAAAAAAAAATTAAGAGTAAATTTAGAATTTTATAAAAAAAAGTTAGAAGTATAATAGTCATTGTATCACTTTTAACATTTAAAAACTAACTTAGGGTTTTTTTTTTTTTTTTTTTGTGATATGTCCAGACAAGAGGAGGAGCTAGATTCGAACGAGTGATCTCTGCTTCATTAGGCGTGATCCCCAACCGATTAAGCTACCCCTTGGAGACAACTAACGAAAGGGGTTTAAATTGACTGCAATTAAAAGTTAAGGAGTTCAAATTGAGAGTTTTTAAAGTTTTGAGAAATCTTTTTAAAACGCGCGGTAGTTCTGAAGTCTAAAGTGAAGTTTACTCTTTAATTTTTCTATGTATGCATGGAGAGTAATGGATACATTTTTTTTTTTCTCACACACACATATATATATATATATATATATATATATAATAAAATGAAATAGCTTACAGGTAATTGGTTCAGTAGCAATGGAGGAATGGTGGTGGGAATGGTAACGAGAGTAAAGGTAATGGTGGTGCAATGCTCTGTGAAACCAGTAGTAAAGGAACTCCACTGGACCCGCATGAAGCAGACTTGAGATAACCATACCATCTCTTCTCCAAAAGGGTAGGTTACGACCCTGAGGAATAATCATAGGGCCTATGTATAATAAGAGTCCATTGAACAAGATCTGGTCATCCCTGTAAATTAACCAAAAAATCAATATAAGAGCAAATCATGTAAGTGAGAGCTTTTGTTATTGTTATTATCATTATTGGTGACAGCAAATTTGATGCAGAAATTGATGTGTTAGCTTAGCTCAACCACCAATTGAACAAAGAGTTTCATGTCTACTAGAATTCGAATTGTTATCATCAACAAGCCAAACTGATGATATTTTATAGAATATGAAGCCTAAAAGATTTAGTGTAATGCTGTATGAAGTTTATGGCGAATGAGAAATCTTGTGTATTCAGATTAATTATGTTTTTCTTTTAGTCTATTGTTAGAGTCCTATGTCTAGCTAGTTTGTTTTTGTTGGTGCACTTTCTGGTCCAAAAATTTGCTACCTATTGATTTTCTTGATGGCTAAGCTGTGAAGAATTATGTATTGCAATGAAGTTCTTGCAAAACAAAAACAAGGTCAGAAGGTCTTCGGTTGAAGCCAAAGACTCTCCGATGCTTAGGTTAGCATCTTTTTTTTTTAAGATAAAAAAGATAATGAAAATTTGTCTTTATTTATTTATAAATCAGTATTTGAATGGTGAGAGAAGTATATG
Source organism: Corylus avellana (assembly GCF_965113065.1). Classification (NCBI taxonomy): domain Eukaryota; kingdom Viridiplantae; phylum Streptophyta; class Magnoliopsida; order Fagales; family Betulaceae; genus Corylus; species Corylus avellana. The sequence goes on along the minus strand of NC_142493.1, from coordinate 10,538,009 downwards.
AGATTTAAGGGGGAGACAAAGAGACGTAAGAGAGATGGTGATTGCGAGAATATAGAGAGAGAGAGAGATCCGATTCTCCCTCTTTGACAGAGGAAGAAGATCCAAAAAAGGCGTGGGACCGGAGTTTTTTTTGGAAGGAGAAGAATCCCTTTCCCAATCTCTCCTTTTATCCTTTACATGTGTCTCCCAATAGATAGTGAGAGCAATGTTATAAATAAGTGTGAAAATGAGTGCGGCCTGGGGGAGGATATTTTCTCCCCAATGGTTTTGAATAAGTTGGTGGCTAAATAAAGTGATATAAGTGTAGTTTATTTAATGAATGAATAAAGTATTTTCATTGAAGTTTTAAGCTATATATTGAGATTTTCTTTTTTCTTTTTCTTTTTTTTTGTGTAATTTTTCTTTCCTTCGGCGGTGAGATTTATATCAAAACTCATTGTTGGCCAATAAGACTCCGTTGAACCTAAAATTTATCTTTATTTTCTATTGTTCGTTCTTTCAACAAATTTTTGTCAAACATTAACAGTCGTACAAGCCGCACGAAATAGCTCATTGCTAGAGAGTGTTTGTTTGAATTGAAATTTACTCATTCATCCAGAAAAGAGAGAAATCATAGTACTTAGTAAATTTACTTACCAGTTCCTTTCTCTATCAACCTGCTCGAATTCGATTCCTTTGTCCACAATCCTATTATTGCCTTTGGCTGTTTGGTAACGGGATAGAGAAATCCATAGCTGATTGTGAAGCATTCTCACCAAAAGGAATGGAAATAGAAGCAAGGCGAGGAGGTCTCTCTGATCACTTTCTCTCTTTGCCATGAATGAGTATATGCTATGCACCACCCATGGAGCCAAAATCACGTACTTTTCCCAACAGGTTGCCAAAAAAAGAAAAAGTCAAAAAAAAATATATGTATAATTTAAAAAAACAAAGATGCTAGATCAACTGCTGAATATTATGAACATATCAGTGTATATTAGAATGATAAGTATTCTTTGTATTGGTATAAGTGAATCTTTTCATAGTCCAATGGAGGGATAATGGGAGGAGGAATACCTTGAAGCTACCAAGAGGCTTCCATGGCCAGTCAGTGAGGATCCCTGGTTTGGTAGCCATACTCCAAAGTGCTATTTTTGCATGCATTTGGAGGGCTATATATAGTGTTTTTTTTTCGTGGATAAAATTTTTCTTCAAATCAGTTTTTGAAAGAAATTTCCTTTAATTCACTCTAATAAATGTTAAGTATTTTTTAACATGTAAGAGACACATGTGTTCTTTAACATTCTTGATAGTCATTTATTACCCTTCTACGTACTAATTAACTTAGAAACCCAAACATTGCTGCCTAATAAAAAAGTGGCATGTAATCAAGATAATCAAAAAGAATTTTATGTTCAAAACGCTTCATATCCACTTTTATAGAACGCTTTTTCTTCATAAAATTAAAAGACAATTTTTGGCTCAAAACTTTTTGACTACTCAGAGGATAAGAATCTGATGAAATTATACTCAATTCTCAAATATAACATATCACATTTTTAACAGGTGTCATTTTTTAAGTGTTTGGATACCTAAAAACGATCAAAATTTAAAAATTTATTATTTATTTAAAATTATAGAGGATAGGAACTCAAATATGTTAGATAGGATCGGGCTTACATGCTGTTATTAGGAGTTTAGGATTTATGATCCTAAACCCTAAAATAACATGTTTAAGCAACGATCAAAATTGAATATCTCAAAATCTTTATTTATTTGTCTCTTCTATTAAAAGCTTCTAAAAATAAATCAACTTTAAAATTTTAATATTAACCGTTATTTACACTACAACACAAGTAATAACAGCAATCTAATTAGATAACACTAAAAAAAAATTTAGAGGGAGTTTGAAAAAATTTGTGTCCGGTTAATTAATTAGGTGATGATTACAATTTTTTTAAAAAAATATTTTTTTGGCCTTTTCGAGAAAAGGACAAAATTAACCCACTACGTTACACATTGGCCAACGCTTGACAGAGTACAGTTACCCAATAAATTGAAGAGAAGCTGACATGAATTTATAGGTACCTAATGGCTTTAAAATGTCCTATAAATTCATGGCAGCTTCTCTCCAATTTATTGGGTAACTGTACTCTGTCAAGCGTTGGCCAATGTGTAACGTAGTGGGTTAATTTTGTCCTTTGCTCGGAAAGGCCAAAAAAATATTTTAAAAAAAAAATTGTAATCATCACCTAATTAATTAACCTATAATAAAGGAGCAGACACAAATTTTCTCAAACTCCCTCTAAAATTTTTTTAGTGTTATCTAATTAGATTGCTGTTATTAAAAAAATAATAGTACATGTGTTATAGCGTAAATAACGGTTAATATTAAAATTTTAAAGTTAATTTATTTTTTGGAAGCTTTTAATAGAAGAGACAAATAAATAAAGATTTTGAGATATTCAATTTTGACCGTTGCTTAAACATATTATTTTAGGGTTTATGATTATAAATTCTAAACCCATAATAACAGCATGTAAGCCCGATCCTATGCTAGAAGTAACTATCTGTAGCACTCAGAACAGAGAAAAAAAGAAGAAAGAAACCTGAAAATAGTATAATAAAATATTAGAACAAGTATACCTTCAAGTTGTATTGTTACAACAATACAACACCTTGAAGTTGGGGTGAAAAGAGACTCAAGAGAAGAGAAAATTACACACACACAAAAAAAAAAAAAAAAGGGACGAGAAAATGAATCATTAACAGGAAAAGAGAATAAAAAATGATTTTGCATTATAGTAAAAAATTATTATTATATAGAGTTTTAAATTAAAAATAAATAAAAAAATTTGTTTTGTAGTGATTTTTTTATTTGAATAATACTAAAAAGTAAATTATATGATATAAAAAGTAAAAAAAGTTAGAATGGTTTTTATTTTTTTTTATTTTTATTGTTGTAAAAAATGATTAATATGATATACAGTTTTGTTTTGTAATGATTTTTTATTTATTATTTGAATAGTAATAAAGATTAAAGAGTTATTAATGTAATATAAAAAGTCAAAAAAATTAAAACATTTTTATGATGATTTTTTTAAAGAAAAATGACATGAAGAATAAATAAGGGATAAAAGCCTTTGCCAAACAAGGCCCTAACCACTCCCAAAGAAAATAAATATTCCATACATTAATGGAAAATAACTTGATGATTTGGAAGAGCAAACAGCGGATTGAAGCCCAAAAATAATGCCTTTTGTAATAGTTCTGAAATTAATTAACTAACAATTATCTTGGAGTGTTACCGCAAAACCTTCATAGCAACAATTTATTTATTTATTAACTATTAACATTAATTATTACAACTAGAGTATTTACTAAGTGGCCATCAGATTATATTGTAACCATTACATAATATTTAGAGATAATATAAAATTGGTTCTTGTGATTTGCCTAAATTATAAATCACTCCCTGAAATATAAAAAATAATTTATAGGTCCATGTAGTTGGCCTAAATCACAAATCATTTCTTGTGGTATAAAAAATAATTTATAGCTCCTGGGTAGGCTAAAATAACAGTTTACTCACTGAAATCAATTTACATGCTCTAAAAATAAATGTCAGTTTAATAAAAGGAGTAACCCAATTTTCTCCAACTTAATTTGAATAAAAAAATTGTCACAATTTATTAACTTGAATGTTGTTTTTATTTATTTTTCAATGGTTAGAAGATGTGACCCTCAAATTCTCGCAAAATACTCCCAAAATCATGACGAGAAAGATGAAAATGAAAGAGAGTTACGCACATAGTAAAATTTTGGAAATAAAAGAGATTATATTTATTTACGGTAACAATATGATCCTTAAAGTGATGGTAAATGTGTAATCTTAGCTAGTATCCTAAAATGATATGAAAAATCCTAATTGCCATTTTTTTAAAGTCAAAATTAATAACATATGTTGCATTTTTATTGGATATGACGTGACAAAGTTACAGATTCTGTTATGTTACTTAACTGATATTGATTTTAGAGAATAAACTGTTATTTTTGCCTACCTTGAGGATGTATAAATTATTTTTTATGCCATATGGAGTAATTTGTAATTTAAGCTAACTATAGGCACTTATAAATTATTTTTTATACCATATGGAATGATTTGTAATTTAGGCCAACCTCAAAAACTAATTTTACATTTATTCCTAATACTTATCATCGCTCAAAGTAAGTCTAAGGTATATATTAATAATCGAAATCATTTTAAATCATTAAATCTGTAACTTCACCCAAATACACTAATTACCATTAGTGGTCTATAAATCCTCAAGTGATATAAGGTTGATAATGTACGTATATCACGTCAACCTGCTCCATTTACCTTGAGATTTTCCATGTTTTTTTTTTTTTTTAGTGAGTAGATCACACATGAAACACATTTAGGGGTAAAATCACACACGTAGCAATATTTCTCAATATGGAAAACCATAAAATATGGTTGATGTACAAGTATACATAATAATTAATTATGGTATAATTCTTAATTCTCCTCATTATGACCTATCCATTCCCTTAATCACTTTAGGGTAGGATTTGGGTCTCCAGAAGGATGTATGGAACAATTTCGAGATGAGATATGCTACACATCATTCTTTTAACCATTTTTCAACTATCTTTTTTTGTAAATCTAATGGATCCACTATTGATTTGTAGATCATGCAATCATCTTCTAGTTGTTTGACTGGATCTAACATCAAATGACTCACCTAACTACTGATGCCCCTGAGGGTGACCCCACCCTTTGAATGGTTGCGCTAATGACAAAAGCCCTCAGATCGATCCAAGATAAAATTCACTCCTCACAGCAACTGGTTTATAGGGTCAGTCTGTATAGTCCCGTGTGCACGTGCTAAAGCTTTCTTGTACTATAAATTTTACACTTTTTATATACATGTAAAATAGCATTGAAAGTCACATAATCATCCATTTTGCAAAATAATTTATCTTTACTTACCAATTTAGAATTCATAGCATTAAGTCACAAAACATTTCTTGACAATAGGAAGATTGCAAATTTTTTGGTTTAGAGTTTTATGTGAGTTTATTCACCTTGGTGTCAACCACTAGAGAGCCCCATCTAGTTGTTAGTCTCCACAATTAGAAACCCATGACCTAGCCGTGGGTCTCATTGATTGGAAACCCACGTTTTGAGCTTAGATGATCTCCACAGCCAGTCATGAGTCTCGATGAAAAGAGATCCATGGGTTGGGGAGAAGGATCCTTTCAATTTGAAATGAAATGGAGGGGACCCATTTAGTTAAAACAGGAGAGTAAAAAATGCCCTTTTGTTTTAACTAAATGATCCCTTCTATTTCATTTGAAATGGAAAGGGGGTTGGTACTTGGTGGTAAGTCTATGACAAAGAGCACTCAATATTGGTGTAGCCATTTTTCAATGCAAAATGGCTAACTAAAATCTATTTTTGTTAGTTTAGTTAACCAATTTCTAAAACCTCACCCATTAGGTTATCTAAAATTTTCTCTATTTATTAAAATAATATATATATTTTTATTTTTTATTCATTTTAATAAAAGAAAAAAAAATCTCCATGAAAAAACACCAAATTAAAACACCACAAGTTTTCTTTTTTTTTAAAAAAAAAAATTGGATTCTACCACATTATCACTTCGATGTTTTTAATTTTTCTTTAATTAATTGCATCTCATATGTAGTAATGGTGTTATATTTTAAGAACTCATGCCACCTGATAAAAAATCTTTAAAATCTAGAGGATTCTTATTCAAAATATCTTGGCTTAAAGTGGGACCACCTGATGAAAAAAACGCCAAACTGGTCTTTTGGATACGGTGGAATCAAGATCTACTGAAATTTCTTAAAAATTTGGATAAAGTCCACATACCCTCCTCAAATTACCACCCAATTGACAATGTCCCCCCCAAACTTTCAATTGTGACAATGTCCCCTCCAAACTACTAAAACATTGTCAATGTCCCCCCCAAGACTAGCAATAAGACAAAAATGCCCCTATTCCCTCCTCAAATTACCACCCAATTGACAATGTCCCCCCCAAACTTTCAATTGTGACAATGTCCCCTCCAAACTACTAAAACATTGTCAATGTCCCTCCAAGACTAGCAATAAGACAAAAATGCCCCTATAAATTTCTCAATAAGACCAAAATACCCCTATAAATTCAAAAAAAAAAATTGATTTTTTTTAAAAACGAAAATTTTTAATTTAAAGATAATATTTAAAAAAAAAACAATTTTTTTTAAACAAAAATTTTTAATTTTTTTTTAAAACGGAAATTTTTATTTTAAAAAATATATATTTTTTTTATTTAGTTTTTTTTTTAAAAAAAAATTCATTTTATTAAACGAAATTTTTTTTTTTAAAACGTAAATCTTTATTTAAATAAAATTATAAAACAAAAATTTTTGAAAAAAAAAAAACGAAAATTTTCAATTTTTTTTTTAAAAAAAATTGTCCATCGTTTGGAGATTTTTTTTTTTTTGTTAGTTACAGGTTTTTTTTTTGTTTTTTTTAATTTACTAAGGGTAATTTCGTCATTGGGGAGAACATTGACAATTTTTTGTAGTTTGGGGGAGACATTGTCACAATTGAAAGTTTGGGGGGGACATTGTCAATTGAGTGGTAATTTGAGGGGGTTATGTGGACTTTCCCCTAAAAATTTTCGTTTTTAAAATTTTGAATTCAAGTCGTCTATTTTTTATTCAATATTTATTATTCTGCCACGTGTTTTATTATTAATAAAATAATAACATTTAAATAAAAAATTGGTGACTTAAATTTAAAATTTCAAAAATTAAAATTTGCTTAAAAATTTCTGTCGATCCAGATCTCTATGGTGGTCGCTCTATACGTTGGCCTTGAGAGACTGAGCAAAAAGAGAGAACATTAAATCACATGAAACAAAAATACATTGGTGAGCGTGCATTTTTTAACATATTCACATTAAATCACATTTAACATTGTATTTTCGTACACCTAAAACAGGAACATAATGTCGATTTTATGTCATGTGTCTGTCAAAGGATGCATTTATGATTTATTTTCACGATATTATGACATGTCCCTATATAATGGAGAAGAGAGATTCAAACTAGTGACTTTTAGTATATTAAATGTGGTCCCATTCAATTTATTTTACGATATTTACTTCCGAGTTGGTAGTAAAATTATCTATCTTACCTAAATTATAGGTCTGCCATTAATGGAATCTTGTACGAAAGTTTAGTCTTTAGGTGATGAACGTACCTCACAAGTCAGAAAAAAAAAACAAAAAAAGAGAGAAAGTAATATGTATATATATTAAAAACAAAAGTAATTAACGTAGCAGAAGGCGTTAAAGAAGGTATAGTTTGTATATGATGTATGTACATTAATCGGTTCGGTGGTAGCTATTTACGTTAATAACTCCTTATTCATGTGGCTAGCTATTTCCCGTTTGTTTGCAAGATGTAAAGCGGACAGGAAAAGGATTTCTCAATTTCAAAATCTTTTAATTTTTTCTATTTAGTATATTTTGAAGGGTAGTTTTGTCCAAAAATTTTAATGATGGTAGTGCAATAAATGTAATACCTTTCAAAATGCACTAAATAGAAGAAATTGAGGGATTTTGAAATGGAGAGGATCCTATTCCAAGCGGACAATGGTTAGGGTTAGAAACGTTATTCGTTTAAATGCATTGTATATTTAAAATTGATCGGGACAGTGATATTTTTAAAAACAAGAATGAAACTAAAAACTTTGGTTTGAGGTGGTCATAACTAACGACAAAAATAAAATAAAATAAAATTCGTGAAGAAGATAGGGAATTAACACATGTGGTCGGTGCAAAGACATTGGCCTCAACATGGCTAGTAAGTGTGATAGGTGGGCAAGGACGGAGTTTGGGGGGACCAAGGGCTAAAACTTTTTTGGGAGGAACCAATTGACAAAAACATATCTTAAATTATTTTTTTTGTCTTAAAATTTTTTTTTCCTTGTAATTTAGGGGGGGACCAAGGCCACTACCGGTCGCCTCCTAAATCCATCCCTGTAGGTGGGCCTCATCATGTCGAGGGTGGAGAACGAGGTGTCATGGAGGTAAGAGGCGCATAAAAAACAATATTTTTTTAATAACATTAACTGAATACGAGTCTTATATGAATTTTTAAGAGAAATACTCTGTAGTAAACTTGTTATATAATTGAGATGACATGACAATAAAAATTAGTCTTTAAATCGATAACTCAGCTAATATATGACTGAAAAATGATGTATATATAATAGTTGAATAACAGTCATCTAATAATTTACTAAGTAATATGACTCTTCAAAAAAGTGCGGATGAAAAATAAAATAATCTATTGGGTCGAGATGGTATTGGTATTGGTCAATGATAAAGAAAAAACCTAAGACGGCATGAATTTTTTTGAGAAAGTAAAAGAGGGTGAATACTAAAACTGCGTGTGGGACAACTTGGTAAAAGAAGCCCACTTAGACACAGTGAGACCGCAATCAAGTCCCAAAGGCAGAAATTTAATTGGTATTTGACTGATGACATCTTATTTTGTTTGGGATGGCCAAGAAATTTAATTGGCTTTGAATAGAAGAAGTTAAAAAATTTCAGGTTCCCACCATACAAGGGGTTTGCCCAAGCTCAAATATATTATCTTGTAATGCTCGAGAGATTATTGCGTGCCAGAGATAGTGTTTAAGTTGTAGAGATTTTAAATTGTATGTTTGGCATTGTATGGAGCATTTTGTCATATTTGATTGTTATATCAATTAAGAGATATCATTCCCAAAAATAAAAGTGTGAGAGTAATTCAGGACATAACCAAAATTGTATATTCGAAAGAGCCAAAGTATAAATGAGAGGTTAAACTTAATTTTAAAACTGGTCAAATCTAATTTTTAAGCTTTTTATATATATATATATATATATATATATATATACTTTAAAAGAAAAATTGAACAGTAAGGAGTGCCATCAGAACCCTCTTTGGTCTCATATGGGCCTAACATTAATTTTAGAGAAGGAGTTTATATGAATGTGATGTTTTTATTTTATTTTTATGCCCTTTTATTTATTTTTTTGTTCAAGCTACAAATGCGGCTGGATTGTAGAGTTTTGCAAACATTTTTTTTTTTTATTTATTTAAATGAGTAAAGGGGGTTACAAGGATCGCAAACTTGATTTTTGAAAGTTAAATAGTATAGGCAATTTGTACCTCTCCCTAAACCCCCCCTATTTTATAAGGACCCACAAAAAAAATGCCCTTTTAAAAAAATGTAAAAAATGAAAGGAGGCCATTTGGCATGCTATGACAGAATATGATTCTCTCTAGTTTGAATTGGGATTCCGGCAATACCCATGAAATTGTCCATCAATTTTTTTTTTTTTTTTTTTGTTTAAATCATGGCCATCCATTCTCATCCAATAGCTAAAAATCTGCCACGTGTCCCACTTAATATAAAACAATAAAATATTATTTAAATTTTACAATATATATAAAATAAAATAATTAAAAAATTAAAAAAAATTATTAAAAAACATGGAGTGGTTCGGCCACCCCATTTTCCCCCTAGCCTCCTAGGGGTGGCCAAACCACCCTTGGGGCCGTAAACCGGATGGGGGTGGCTCTGCGTAGGCCAAACCCATAAATCAAGTTTATGGGTTTGGCCCTAGGGGTGGCCGACGCCACCCTAGGGGGGCCCTAGGGGTTGGTCGAGCCACCCCCGGGGCCCCATGGGGTGGCGTCGGCCACCCCCAACCGGCCTTTGGGGGTGGCCGACGCCATCCCCTTGGCTAAGCTGGGGTGGCCGGCCACCCCATGGGGGGAAAATGAGGTGGCCGAATCACCTCATGTTTTTTAATAATTTTTTATTTTATATTTATTTTTAAAATTTAAATAATATTTTATTATTTTATATTAAGAGGGACACGTGGCAGATTGGTGGCTGTTGGATGAAAATAAATGGCCAGGATTTAAAAAAAAATTGATGGGCAATTTCAAGGGTATTGCGGGGAATCCTAATCCCTCCAGTCCATTATGGATTGTTGAATATCCAATTCATGGCTGTGATTTCTTCTTAGAAATCCTAGAACCATAAATATGATACCTATCCCACTACAAAAAAATAATGATAAAAAACAATATTTTAGATTAAAAAAAAAAAAATAATAACGAGTGGTTGGCTACCCCATCTTGGCCATAGGGGGTGGCCGGACCACCCCATTTTAGATAGGGGTCGCTTGAGAGGCACCCCATGGCCCTTGTGGGTGGTCCAGCCACCCCTAAACCCAAACTAAAAAAAAAAAAAAACCATTTGGCCCTTGGAGGTGGTCCGGCCACCCCCAAGGGCCAAACAATTTTTTTCTTTTTCTTAAGATCTGGCCCTTGTGGGGGTGGCCGGACCAGCCCCAAGGGCCATGGGACGAAGCCTCCCCCAGCCCCAACTAGGGTGGTTAGCCACTCCTTAATTTTTTATAATTTTTTTTTAAAAAATATATAATATTTTATTATTTTTTTTTTGAAAAAATATAAAAAAGCCTCCCAAACTAACAGCCGTTTTCGATTTAGCCCCTTGATGTTCCAAAAGTCATAAAGTAGCCCCCCAAACTACCAAATTTTTGCATTTTGGCCACTCAGTTAGTCAAAACAGTCAGTTTGGATGAAAACTACAAAACGACGTCGTTTGGTTACGGGTAAGTTACTACAATGCCCTTGTATGTATTTTTTTTTTTTTTTTTTTAAAACAAGAAGTTAAATGGCGTCGTTTTGCTATGAGGTCATTGAGCTTGAATTGGGATTGCCGGAGAGGAGAACCACCGACAAAATGACAAACATGATATTTATTAATTGCTCGCAGAAAAATCAATGCGGAAGAAAGAAATCAAACGAGTCTCTCTCCACTTTCATCTTTTGATTTGCACTCCATTTATGGTTTTCCACCTGCAAGCTTGTGTTTTTGCTTATGAGAAAAGAAATCAAAGCAAGTCTCTCTCTTCTTTTCACGGTTTCACCTTTTGGGTTTCTCTCTTCATTTTTGGGTTTCTGATGGAATTATATCGGTCATTCAGAACCGCATGTACTGATCATTGAATGAGAAAATCTTGGTATTTGACCAATTTTATCAGACAAAAATGATACTTGTAGTTCAATGGGTATTTCAAAATTTAAGCAAAAGGCCAGGAAGGCAGGAATCAACTATATGTTCGACCATTACAAAAAGCCAAACCAAAACAACCCATCAACTTATATTCCAATATCTCCCCTCCCCGGACGCTAGATTGAATCAACAGGGTCGTTAGGGGTGCCATTAGCAAAGAATTTCGACGGAAAACAGAGAGAGCAAAGGAAATACAGAGCAAAACCGTTTGAGAAAATTTTAGTTTTTTTCGTGGAAGACAATGACCCCTTAACAGATTTTATATAGGAGCAAACGGCAGTGACCCAGACGGGTCTGGCCAGACACAGCCGTGGGTCACTAACCCAGGCGGGGCACCTGGTGACCCACGGCTGGGTCTGGTCAAACCCGCCTGGGTCATCAACGGTAGCTAAGGAGTTTACGGCGATGAAGAATAAAGGGATGATGAGCGATGATTTTAATCAGAGTGGACAAGGTAGAAGAAAGGTTTCCGGCAATGATTTTAACCCAGTGATGATTTCCGACGATGAAGAAGAAAGGGAGAAGAAAGCTTTGGATCTCTAGCATTTCTCATTATCATCACCTCCTTCTTCTCCAGTTATCTATTATTATCTCATTATCTCTTTTTTAAAAAACAAGAAGTAAAACGGCGCCGTTTTGCTTATTGTTTTAAAAATTTTAAAAAACAAATTCACACAAGGGCATTTTCGTAACTTAACCCTAATAAAATGGCGTCGTTTCGTGGTTTCCGTCCAGACTAATGGTTTTGACTAATTGAGTGGCCAAAATGCAAAAGTTTGGTAGTTTGAGGGGCTACTTTATGACTTTTGGAACATCAGGAGGCTAAATCGAAAACGGCTGGTAGTTTGGGGGGCTTTTTTATATTTTTCCCTATTTTTTTTTTTAATTAATGAGACATATATTCTATTTATGGCATCAAGAGATCTTGACCATTAACTGGATATTCTCTAGTCCAAAATGGATTGGAGGGGATTCTATTCCTGCTATGACGTCCAAGAAAGAAAAGAGAAAATGAAAAGGTGACATGAGATGTTTAAAACCCTAAAAGATTTCAAACAAAAGCATGTATCACTTTCATTTTGTATTTCTTATTTCACTTCTTTTCCTTTTTTTTTTTTTTGTCATCATCCATAATTAAATCTTGAATACAAAAATTTAATTAATAATTTTGCATCTCAAAAAGCGAGAAATATATTTTAAACAACATTTTAAATATTTTATATTTAATATCAAATTCAATATATTAAAAATGCATCATTTTAACTTTTGCCTCAAAACTAAAAATAAAAAATAAAAAATAAAAATTCCGGCATTAGTGACGTGTTAATTTTTAACACGTTACTAAATTAGTGGGTTTAGAAATGCTTTATCGTTGGGGACGAATCACTGGTGGTGGCAATTCCTCGGAAACTTTCATGACTGCAAGGGAGGCATTGGAGAGATCTAGAAGATGGGTTTATGAGAAAATAAGAGGGGAAGCTACAAGGGAGGCGTGAGAAAAAAAAAAAAAAAAAAAAAGAACAGAAGAAATAAGAAAGAAAAAGGGAAAAAAAATTTAAAATTAAAAACACGAAGAGAAAAGGAGCTGGTGTGCGCGGGAGGAGGAAGAAAGAGAACTTAGAGAAGGAGGGAAAAGGAAAAAAAAAGGAAAAGGGAGGCAATTGGCTCGCGCCTTCCCGATGGGGTTTCTAGACGTGTCCACATGTGGCACATCAAGAAATTCTTGATGTGCCAATTCTTGACATGTCACCGCTTGACGTGCCACATGTGACACGTCAATAAATAAAAATTTGAAAATCTTCTTAATAAGAGAAAAAAAATGATATGATCACTTATTTTTTTATAAATACTATATACTAAAGACTAAGATAACACATATCTGCATTAATATTTTAGATTGTTAATACTAAAAATCACTTTTTTTTAGTTTATAATAATCCCACAATATTGAAAATGTGATATAACCGTAATAATTTTTCAAAATAAATTAAAGAATAGAAACCACAATAAATATGTACATATTTATATATCATTGTCTATAAACATTTAAAACGCACATTTAATATTTAAGGTCAATAATTGTAGATTCTAGATCGTTTTAAATGTTTTTAGACGCTTGACACTATTTGAAATGGGTTGGGTGATTATGGCTCGAAGCACTACGAAGTTAATGAATGTAGACCCAATGACAGCAGAATCTATGGCAGTATTCGTATATGGACGGATAGGTGGCTCCCGAACCCGTCAACCTATAGGCCTATCTCCCCTCCAAGTATCTTGGCTCCACACGCAACCGTTGACACCCTTATTGATACAGACTCGAAATGGTGGAATATCCCGCTGTTGGAGGCAATTTTTTCAAAAGAGGAAGTCCGAATGATTCAAAGAGTTCCTGTTAGCTGTACAAATCAAGACGACATCCTTAGATGGAGGGGAACAAAAAATGGTGTTTTTTCGGTCAAGAGTGCTTATCATTTGCAAAAGGAGAGGGAATTTGCAACTATGGCCAGAACCTCATCACTAGGGGGGGTTGATAAAATCTGGAAGAGGATTTGGAGTTTGCCGGTTCCTAATGTGGAAAAGAATTTTTTATGGCGTGCGTGTAATGACATTCTTCCCACCTGTGAGAATTTATGTAGGAGACGGATTCTTACAGATCCTTCATGCCCTTTGTGTGGTTTAGAAGTGGAGTCTGGATTCCACATCCTATGGCAGTGTCCGTCGGCTATGGATGTGTGGAGTATGGGCAACATTATTTTCCAGAAAAGCATCTTCACTGGTCCGGGGTTCATGCAGGTTGTGGAGGGTCTCTTTAACAAATGTAATCAAGAGGAGATGGTGCAGTTTGTGGGCTTGGCGCGGCGAATTTGGTTACGGAGGAATGATGTCGTTCATGGCGGGTTTTTCTCACATCCAAATATCATTCTGCAGAATACTGCAAAAGCTGTTCGAGAATTTTCTTTGGCTCAAACAAGGGGGGAGCAGTGTCCATCTCAGTGTGAGGTTCCATTTGTTCAAGTCTGGAAAGCTCCAGCGCCGGACTGGTGTAAGGGGAATTGGGATGCTGCGGTGGAGCGGGATTCTGGTAGGATGGGCTTGGGAGTGGTGGTACGTGATTCCCGAGGAAATTTGATGGCGGCGCGGTGTGCAGCATGAACGGGGAACCTTGCCCCGGCAGGTGCTGAAGCTTTGGCTTTGTTACTTGCCATCCAGTTGTGCCGCGAGTTGGGTTGCCCCAACGTCCATTTGGAAGGTGATGCCAAAGGGGTTATTGATTTGGTAAATTCCACGGAAGCTGATAGGAGTTGGATGGGGCACATGATTGACGACATAAAAATGGAGTTGCAGGTGTTCGGTCACTGGCAGCTTACTTTTGTGAAACGTGAAGGCAACAAAGTGGCTCACAATCTAGCTAAGTATGCTCTGATGAATTGTATTTCTGAAACTTGGCATGGTATGCCTCCTACTTGTATTCATGACCCATTATTACTAGAGCAATCTGCTCTAGTTTTGTGATTTTCTAATGAGAAGTAACTATCTTTGCTAAAAAAAAAAAAGAATCTATGGCAGCTGTACAAGGACTCCTTCTGGGGCAAGAACTAGGGACATCTGGAATAATATTTGAGGGGGACGCTAAACAAGTCGTACAGGAGGTGAATTCTCATGAGCCATGCAACAGCTATTTTGGTCACCTAGTGGAAAGCATCCAAATGATGATGAAGGATTTTGGTAATGCGAGCTTCAACTATATACCCCAGGATGGTAATTACGCAGCACACGGGCTGGCTCAGGAGGCCATTACTCATGTCATGGACACAAAGTGGAGGAACGAAATTCCACCGTGTATCTATGGTATTGTAAAGAGAGGAAATTACCTCTTCTCTTTGATTATATTGTTTTGTATCAGCGATTATTGGAATAAGATATCCATTTCTTCAAAAAAAAAAAAAAAAAAAGGGGTTGGTTTGGAAGAAATTTATGTCAATGTATTATTGACTTATTGTCAAATTTAAATATCTAAAATGCTACTCACATACATATATATATATATATATATATTTAATTTCCTATATTAGATATTTCCTAATATCTAATATAGATCTCAATTTAATTTAGGTCTCAATTTAATTTCCTATTTAAATATCTAATATGCTAGTCACATATCGCCCAGCAGCGATATCTTCCTCTAGACATTAATATTTAATTTCTAAAATAAATAAATAAATAAAATGGCTCTTTAATCACTTGATTTTTTGATACTCTAGAATATACATGTAAAAATTATCAATGTTAGGTTTTGGTATTGTGACAGCCTTGCATAATAATTAATTAAGCACCTTATTAATTATAATTATAAGCCTATAATTCGAACCGAATAAAATTTTATAGAATTCTTGAAGTACTTCAAGAATTTTATAAAATTTTAATGGGTTTGAATATATCTCTTACAAAAACAACCTAATTAATTAGTTTGTTCTGAATTTAAGTTAATTTCTCTACAATAAGTTATTTAATTCTAATTAAAACAATCATTATATATAGAGAGAAAAAAAAACTACACTACAATGATATAGCATTACTCTATAATTATACACACATACCAATTAAATTTTGTTATCTAATATTTTTTTAAAACAAATAATTAATATTATTAATTAATTAAATTTTGACATGTGAAATAATGGCACGTCAATAACGGGTTGACGTGTTATTTTGACAAGTCAATAATTTTTGACGTGTCAAAATAACACGTCAATAAGTATTGATTAATTAGTGACATGTCACTATTCACAAGTCACTAATGGGATTTTTTTTTTTTTTTTGTTTAAAAAAAAAATTTAAAATTTAAAAATAAAATAAAATTCATTTAGTGACGCGTGAATGTTGACACGTTACTAATTAAATATTCACACGTCACTAATGGGATTTTGTTTAAAAAATAAAATAAATTTTTTTTGAAAAAATTAAAATTCATTTAGTGACGTGAATGTTCACACATCACTAATTAGTGATGTATGAATGTTCACAACTCACTAATTAGTGACATGTCGATATTCACACATCACTAATGAAATTTTTTTAAAAAAATTAAAATTCATTTAGAATTAGTGACGTGTCAATATTTACACGTCACTAATGATTTTTTTTTTTTTTTTTTTAATAAAAAAATTCATTTAGTAACATGTCAATATGGCATGTCACTAAATTGTGATGTGTCATATATTGGCACGTCACTAATTAGTGACTTGTTTCAATAACCACATCAATATAAAAATTAGTGACGTGTAGGGGTGTCAAAAACCGCCCGCTAACCGCTTAACCGTATTAACTGCTAACCGCCTAGCGGTTAGCGGTTATTGGGTTTACTAACAGCTAATCGCCTTTTTATATAATATATTTTTATAATTATAATGATAAAAATATTTATGCATATAACATAATCACTTGATCATTAAATCACAATTTGAGTATTAATATATTATCACTATAATTTATATGATTATATCACATGATCAATTGATCATTAAATCATTTGATTATATAATAACAAATTATACATATATAATATGACATAACTCATAAGTATATCAATTCATACTAATACAACAATTAAATATCTAGAGACTTATTTCCAATGTATGTTATAAACTTATAAGTCTATATAAGTCTACATATGCATATGAATAATATAGATGTATAATATCAATACTTAATCATATGATTCAATGACAATTCAAATACTTTATTCAAGACTTCAAGTGAATCATATTATTAATGTACAATGATGATATAATTCGTATAATATCAAATGAAGTAATTGACATTGGATTAAACAATGACCAATGTGTTACTTATAAACACAATTTAAGTATGAGTTAAATACCTAATACCCCTGGGGTTTAGGATCTTTATTTTTACTCCTCTGGGGTTTCATTTTTATCACAGGACCCCCCTAGGGTTTTGATAAAGGACCAATTTAGTCCATCCGTTAGTTGACTGTTACGGCTGACATGTAGATCAATCAGATGTTGACATGTGGCACCTATTTAATTTTTTAAAAAAAAAATTAAAAAAAAAAGAAAAAAAGAAAAGGAAAAAAATTGGGGGTGGCTCTTGGCCATTTGGAGGTGGCTCGGCCACCCCCTTTGGCCATGGGGGTGGCCTGGCCACCCCCATCTGGCCGGATGGGGGTGGCCGAGCCAACCCCTTGGGCTCTAAGGGGGTGGCCGAAACCACCCCCAATACCTATTGGGGGTGGCTTGGCCACCCCCCTAGAGCCTTGGGGGTGGCCGAAACTACCCCCAATGGTTTATCATTATATGTTGTGACAGTTGTCTGAATTCTGAACATTTTTTTATATGTTGTGTTGATTTTTTTTTTTTTTTTTTTTAAGTTAACCGGTAATGATTTAATATTTAAGGAAATTTTTTTAAAGTACAAGTAAATGTAAATTTTGGGTCAAATATTTTTGTTTTTTTTATAAGGGCTCTTTTTATAGCAATTGGGTAGGAAGACACTAAAAATACAAAAAAAAAAAAAAAATAATAATAATAAAAATAAAAATGATGGCAAAAAAAAAAAGCCCAAAAAGGCCCAAAAATCCAAAAAAAAAAGAAGCCCAAAAAAAAGCAAAAAAAAAGCCCAATTTTGAAAAAGCGGTTAGCGGGCGGTTATCTATTTCACTAACCGCTAGGCTGTTAACGGTTGCGGTTAGTGAAATCTACTAACCGCTAAAGCGGTTACGGTTAGTGGTTATTATCAATAACCGCTAACCGTAACCGCCTTGACACCCCTAATGACGTATTACTTTTTAACACTTAGTGACGTGTTACTTTCTAAACCTCATTTTTTTTTTTTATAATGATGACATGTTCTAAGAGCCATTCAAGTATGGAAAACAACATTATTGTACCTCTTCAATTGTTTTACTATTATCTCTTCTTAAAAATAAAAAATAAATAATACCAACAACCGACCATCAACAAGAAACGTACAACAATAATCTGGAGGCTGACAACACCTGGTGGACATGTTCTCATGATCTGTCTCGTAATAAGTATGACCATAAATTGATAGCTTATAGTAGTTGCAAGCTTGACATAAAATATGAGTCTATTGAATTTATTATTACACATTAATCATATTCTGCAGAGAAATAACGTTACTGTTGCTTCATCTACAAGTAACTGCAAACTGCCAGAGGGAGGAAAAACAATGAAACATTTTGCTCATGAAAAAAGGCTTTTCATCCTCTTTGAAGCCTCAAGGATACACTTTCTGTTGCCATAAGCACTAAATCTTATGTACCCTTCACCGCCTGGACCAAATCCAGAGCCTGGAACAGTGATTATGTCAGTCTTCTCAAGAATCTCAGAAAATACATCCCAAGATTTTTTGCCTGGAAAACGTACCCACACATAGGGGGCATTTGCACCGCCATATACTTCTAAACCAAGAGAAGTGAAAGTTTCAACCAGAATTTTTGCATTATCCATGTAGTAGTGAACCAGGGACTCTGCAGCCTGAATGTGTGTGAGAGAGAGAGAGAGAGAGAGAGAGACTTAATTTGGCGAGGAAATCTTTTTTTTGGGTCAACAAAATAGTAAGGCCTTGTTTGGGAAGCAAGATTTTCCAACTCAAACTGAAATTTTTTCTAAATTCATGTTTGGCAATTTTTTAAACTCAATTCAACTCAACTCAAAAAATTTCAACTTAACTCAAAAATTTTCATCCCAATTAATAAAAATTATAAACAAAGATTGAAAAAAAAAAAAAAAAAATTAGGGTAGCCGAAACACCCCAGGTGGTGGCTGGGCCACCCCAAGCCCAACTGGGGTGGTCCGACCGCCCCTTAATATTTTATTATTTTTTTTAAACTTCTTATTATTATTTTTTTAATTAAATTTAAAATATATAGAATATTTTATTATTATTTCTATCAATGAGACATATGTTTCATTTATGGCCTTAGGATCTCTCTAGAGAGATCCTAATTATTAATTGGATATTCTCCAATCCAAAATGGACGGGAGAAAATCCTCTACCGTGTTTGACCCACATTCCTTCGTGGGCCATAGGTCGAATAATGAAGGTTGTTGATAGAGGACAATTTTCAATCATATTTGCTTTAACAAAAGGGACATATATAGCGATCTGACATTATATGGGGACATAATTAATGGCGTTGGAAAGCTCATTTAGAGGGTTACAAAGTCATATTTCATTAAGTTTTTCTAATTCAAATGTTTACTAAGTTAAAATAGACCGTAAAAAGAAAATTGAAAAGCCGTATAAAATTGCTCGTCTGTTGTTTATGATTGAACAAGCTTTAAAACGAGTTGACAAAATAGCTCGTTCAATAACTCATATGAAGTTGGGTTCGAATGAGTTATTCATAGATGCACTCGTTTAAAGTTAGGTTAGAACGAACTGCTGTGTGAATTGAGAATTCATGTAAGAATACGAGGAAACCATAGTTAGGTTCGAAAGAGCCTCTTATACATTCAGACAAGCTCCAATAAATTTTTGTAAACAAACTTTTATTTGAGCGTTTTCTTAGGGTCAAGAGTCTAGGTAGTATAAATATATGTAATGGCTATAGCCTTAATTTATTATGTTATTTTGACCAGTTATCAATGAAAAACACTTTTAAGAGTGGTTTTCTTTTCTATCCACATTAAATCCTTGATATATTTGCCGATAGTTAAGATTAGTAATTATTAACGTTTCTGCTCTGCTAGTTAACGCGCTTTGGACGAATTTTTTTGTTGTTTAGCCCACAAGATCTCCATCAACAATTAAATAATTGATGCAGTTCAACTTGACTTTGATATCAATTAATGCAGTGTGTAGTGATTAGTTTGCCAAGACAAACAAGATAAGAATCACAACTCTTCTTAAAACTAATACTCAATCAAGGATTTAATGTGGATAGAAAAGAAAACCACTCTTAAAAGTGTTTTTCATTGATCACTGGTCAAAATAACATAATAAATTAAGGCTATAGATAGCCATTACATATATTTATACTACCTAGACTCCTGAACTTAAGAAAACGCTCAAATAAAAGTTTGTTTACAAAAATTTATTGGAGCTTGTCTGAACGTGTAAGAGGCTCTTTCGAACCTAACTATGGTTTCCTCGTATTCTTACATGGATTGTCAATTCACACAGCAACTCGTTCTAACCCAACTTTAAACGAGTGCATCTATGAATAACTCATTCGAACCCAACTTCATATGAGTTATTGAACGAGCTATTTTGTCAACTCGTTTTAAAGCTTGTTCAAACATAAACAACATACGAGCAATTTTGTACGGCTTTTCAATTTTCTTTTTACGATCTATTTTAACTCAGTAAACATTTGAATTAGAAAAACTTAATGAAATATGACTTTGTAACCCTCTAAATGAGCTTTCCAACGACATTAATTATGTCTCCATATGATGTCAGATCGCTATATATGTCCCTTTTGTTAAAGCAAATATGATTGAAAATTGTCATCTCTCAACAACCTTCATTATTCGACCTATGGCTCACGAAAGAATGTGGGTCAAACACAGTTGAGGATTTTCTCCGATCCATTTTGGATTGGAGAATATCCAATTAATAATTAGGATCTCTCTAAGGTCATAAATGAAACATATGTCCCATTGATAGAAATAATAATAAAATATTACATATATTTTAAATTTAATTAAAAAATAATAATAAGAAGTTTAAAAAAATAATAAAATATTAAGGGGTGGTCGGACCACCCCAGTTGGGCTTGGGGTGGCCCAGCCACCACCTGGGGTGTTTCGGCTACCCTAAATTTATTTATTTATTTATTTTTTCAATCTTTATTTATAATTTTTATTAATTGGGTTGAAAATTTTTGAGTTAAGTTGAAATTTTTTGAGTTGAGTTGAATTGAGTTTAAAAAATTGCCAAACTTGAATTTAGAAAAAAATTTGAGATTGAGTTGGAAAATCTTGCTTCCCAAACAAGGCCTAAGGGTTTCTAAAGAGTTAAGACTTGAGACAGTTAATCATGTACGTTAATCAACAGACATTAATGAGAGTCTCTTCTATGAGGATATGGTGTAAGACCTTTTTTTAGGGTCTTCAATATAAATTTGATTCATCAGGTAAAAACATCAAATGCAATGGAGATGAAAATACAGTATCTTTAATTCAAATAAATTTCATTGACTTTTCTATTCATTCTAATCAAACGTCAAACACCCACCACCTATCTATAAGGCCCAATACCGAAGTTTCAAAAACCAACCAAGATGATGGTTTAGTGGTTTTGTCAATGAGTATTTTATCTATAAAATATTTTGTTAAGAAAAGAAAAATTATTTGGTGTGAATAGTTATATTATTTTTTGGTGTTCCAAGCTGAGATGTTTGCTTTCTATTTGAAGGTGCAAAACACCTTGTTTACACCACAACTTAATTGAAGTTATTCTCGACGTGAAAATGGCTGATTTACAACTACAAAGAGTCCACTGCATACTAGTTTTATTACACATAAAATTATCTCTTCGTCTGGCTATATCAAAACCTTATGTAGTTTAATTTCAAATTTGAGTCTCTATCTTGTTAAAATAGAAAATCTAAGAATTAACGTTCTAATTCGGATTCGTTTTATACAAAACGCAACCAAACTACATATGATTTTTGAGATTTATTGTATCTTGCATAAATATTTGTTGTAACTCGGTGCATCCTAATTCAAAAAAATTGGTGGGAGCAACTAATTTCATAATGAAAACACTCAATAACGGAATTTAAGAACATTTCATTTCCTATTTTATATTTGTGTTCATACAGTAACGTACCTTCATACCCTCTGAGGAAAGACAGGCAAGTCCACCAGCCTGAGCTATATTGGAGGCTCCGTTAAAGCAAGTGCAAATAATGCGATCAAAGTCATTTATGACAGGAAACCCATTTGAAAATAAGAGTTCATCAGGGACTACTGTCCAACCAAGACGGACACCAGTGAACCCAGCAAACTTGGAGAAAGATGAAACTTCAATTGCAACCTTGAAAGAGGGAAAGAAAATCTCATAAGCACATTCGAGAAACATTGAGATCCTATTAACTTTTTAGGAAGAAAATTAATACATTATGTATTGAGTAATGCTACATACAATACCTTCATTCCATTGGGCTGATGTGCAGATAGCGCCCATTAACACTTCAATTTTTTACTTTTCCTTCATTAGCACTTAAAAGTCAACCCTAATATTAATTTTTTTCCCCTTTTTTTTTTTTTGTGTCTAAGATTAGGTGCGACACAAAAGTTGCTGCTAATATACCAGT
Source organism: Corylus avellana (assembly GCF_965113065.1). Classification (NCBI taxonomy): domain Eukaryota; kingdom Viridiplantae; phylum Streptophyta; class Magnoliopsida; order Fagales; family Betulaceae; genus Corylus; species Corylus avellana. The sequence continues at coordinate 10,515,514 of NC_142493.1, read as the reverse complement.
ATTAGCGGCAACTTTTATTTGTCACCGCTAATAATTTGGTGGCTAATGAGCCAGATTTTTGTAGCGTATGAGGTCTGATCCAAGGTAGATGCATGGGTACTGTGCATCGCCCAGTACTGGTATAGGGATGTGATGGAAGTGTAGTATGTAGTATTATTTAAGTTAAGGGTAGAGTAATACTATTTAGCGGATTGTTATACTACTGACATACAATTAGAATGATGTAACAATAAAAATAATTTTGTTTTTTAAATATATATTGATTCAAAGGTTAATTTTTACTGCGACATCATCAAGCTATATGACAGCCGTATAACAGTCTACTAAATAGTATTACTGGTCGGGGTATGATAATCCTTTCTTTTCATGTTTGAAGACAAGCAAATATTTACCTCTCTGGCACCAGGAATTTCAAAGATTGACCGAGGACTGTCATCCATGACATAAGACGCATAGGCAGAGTCGAATATTATAATTGATCCATTATCCCTAGCAAAATCCACAAGTTTCTTCAATTGCTTCCATGTTGCTGCATGACCAGTGGGATTGTTGGGAGAGCAAAAGAAGATAATATCTGCTCTTGAAGCATATTCTAAGTCAGGGAAGAAATTATTTTGAGGAGAACATTTCATGTATTCAATGTTTCCACACTTCCGAGCTCCACCTTTGAAATCACCAGCCTGACCAATTATGACACTTGAATCTACATAAGCCTGTTGAGAAACATTTTCCATCATAAACTCTATTGTGACAGTTGTATATATAATCTACAGATTCAATATATATATGAAACAAAATCATAGCAAAAGAATGAGAGAGAAGTGACATGAGAAATTAACCTTTTAGCAATAGTTTGGAAACCAAAAAACACGTGCGTTAACACCTCGGTCCCATATTGAGAAGATGGGTAGTTAACATTGAGTGACTGGTTTATATAGGTGCTAAGTCTTACATTGCTTACTTATTAAGAGCTTGTTTGATATTGTGTTTGAGAAATAAAGCTTTTAAGTCAAAAAACATTTTTTGACAAAAGCTTCATTTTTAAGCTTTTGCCAAATGCGTTTTAACCATGTTTAGACTTTTTAGACACTTAAAAATGCTTTTAATTTTTTTTACCAAACGAGTACTTTTTTCTTCAAATAGACTTTTTGAGTGTTAAAAACACTTTTAGGCATCTCAAACGTAATCCCAAATAGACCCCAAGTAAAACTGAACTTTATAAATGATTTTAAGAAAATTTGAAATTGACTAATGGTTTTGAAAAGACAGCTAGCACTTGTATCATTACAATGTGTATGAAGAAACTAAAGCAGTCAATTATTGTAAAGAACATCATTAATGATGGTCAGCTACTATATTGAAGAAATAATTTATAATGCCTGTGTAGCCAACCAGTATCTCAATCTCATATTTGGTTTGATTTTAATTAACAGAGGATGTTGGTCTTTTGTTAGTAACATGTGCAGTTCAATTAGTCAAGACAAACTAATAAAAGAAAATAAATAAGCATGATGATAATGTCACCGGAAAAGATGGATCCTGGACAGCTACTGTCACATTGGAACCCAGAAGCATCTGCAAAGGGAGAAGAAAACATGAGTCAGTATTTGTGAAGTAAAACAAGCTTAATTCTACAAAAATTAGGCAAAATAGTGACCGTGGAATGTGACATTTTAAGCCCAAAAAATGTCTCTACTTCATTAGGGATGTTCAAATAGTGACATTTTGCAAATGTCTTCAAGTATAGTGACTTGAATAAAAATTAGGAACGTTTGAGCAGGGAAAATGTCCATACATTTTTACTGACACGTCTCCTTCCCAAAAGGGACATGTGGTCCCCTTATTATAATAAAAATATGCAGATCTCCCTTATGTTGCAGATTAACATAATTATCAAAGGTGAGTAAAGTCAACCACCCATGTGAAGAAGGAAAAGGAAAATACCCACAAACCAACCACATGATAAAGGGAAAGGAAAATACACACAAACGATCAATTTGAATACCTGAAGCCGAGAAATATCACACTGTGAGCCATCTGTCACAAAAACTTCTGTATCTTTTACCAGTACATCTTGGTAGAATACTTCAGCAATTGCCTTCCTCAAGTCCTGTTATATAAATACAGTGTTAGAATATTAAATAATGATTAAATTAATAATTCTTCTATTAGCTTAATAATTTGTGATTAACATGGTAATAGAACAAAAGTCCTGACTTCGAACATTGTCTTTGTCATTTAGCTTCTATTTAAAATGGTTATAGGTATTTATAGCTAACCATGTTACAATTTTAGAAAATGATATAATAGAAATCCAATACATTAATATTCAGCTAAGCATGAAGTTCTATGTAAAGCATAACAGAGTTAATGATGAAAGAAATACAATGATACCTTGTTGCCTTGCTCAGGTCCATACCCTCTATAACCTTCAGGTGTTGAAAGGGCTTGTGCATACTGTAAAATATGAAGTTACTGGACGTTTAATTTTATAGAAAAATAATGAAAAAATCATAATGACATTAATGGTTTTTGGTTTAAGAAAAAGCACAGAGAAGAAAGAGAGAGAGATTGAAATTTCAACAGCATTAATAACATTTTCTCAGTCATTCCACAGCTTCATATGCTAAATAGTTTGGTTTAGGTTGGTAAGAAGAGGAAGATGGAGACTTTGAATACAATCTAGTAATACATGACCTGGTAGCCCCCACAGAAAGTGGCTTAATTAATTGCAACAAAATTATAGTTTGATGTATCTAAGGTGGTGTTTGGCAAAAGCCCCACGCAGCCTAGACACTGTTCAATCAAAATTGTGACTCCTTTCCCTGACGTGCATTTACTGTATTACCCTTCAATTGTTTCTCCAAAAAAATCCCAGCGCACAACTCGTAAAAGCGAGCGCTCTTGTGTCTGAGTGAATGCATTTTCCAAAGTAAAAAACCAACCATTGAACACACAACCCAGCGATCATACCGGAAGTTCCCCCGGAGGGAAAAGTCAGACCAAATAAAATAAAATAAAAACCTCTCCCAACCGTCAGAGAGATCTCTGTACACTAAGAATTGCGACGGCGACAAAAAAAGCGGCAATGTCGAGCCCAAGAGGAGCACCGGCAACAGCCGGAGCAGCAGGCCTAGACTCGTGGGACTGCATGCTCCCGGGGCCGCCGAGCCGCAACAACTTTGGATTGGCGGACCTAAGCCCCTCGGGCCTCCTGGCCTTCGCCGCCGGCAGCTCCATATCCGTCGTCGCTCTCTCTAGCTCATTTCCACTATCCCCCTCCCCTCTCCCAGCCCCTCCAACTGCAATTCCCTCTCGCCATTCGTCACCTTTGTTCGTTGGACTCCTCTCCCCCTCCGCCGCGACCTCCTCTCCATGGAGCCCTTATCGTCCCATCTCCTCCTCGCTGCCGCCGACCGCCAGGGACGCATCTGCATCCTCGATTTCTGTGCCCGATCCCCGCTTCTCTGGTTCGAGACGCATCGAAACCCGACATCCAGGACCTCTGCTGGGTCCAAGCCCGACTCCTATCTCCTTGCAGCCATCAACGACCCCTCCACTCTCTCCCTCTATAGCGTCTCCTCCGCCCGCTGCCTCTTCCAATACGATGCCGCACCCGAGTTCCTCTCCTGCCTCCGCCGCGGAGACGGTCTTCTGCAAATCGTAGGGGATGAATGAGAGAGTTCTCAGGGTATCGGTGGTGGTTCGGTTGAAAATCCGGCCGCCACCGGAGAAGAATCCGGTGCTGAGCTGGAGGATATTGGAGGTGTTAATAGACGAGGATAAGAAGGAGGTTTTGGGGGCTAATGGGGACTCGAGAACTAATGGGGACTAATGGGGACTAATGGGGCTGGGTGTACAGGACTTCGGGGTTTGAGTTTCGGTCTCCGACCAGAGAGTCGGAGGTAGTAGTCGGCGTGTTGGCGATGAATATGAGAAGGAAACAGAGGAAGGGATTGAGTGGGAATTTGTGGGGTTTTAAAAGGTTCATTTGGGATTTGAGCAATGGAGCTGAAGAAGAAGAAGAAAGAAGAAGAATTGGATGGAGTGCCGGGGGGGAGTGCTTTGGGGATTTTCAGGAAAAAAAATACAATAAGTGAAGGATGGAGCGCAGGGGCAATATGGTCAAAATCGTGTGACATTTTGAGGCTGAAATTTCAAAGTTGATGGTCAATCGGTCAAATGATGAACAGTGTCTACGACATCCCTGTTGCCAAACTACACCTGTTAGTTTATGTGACTTTTTTGAAACCGACAAATAGTTCAAGGGGTTTAAGTATATTTAGCACTATTAATTTTCAAATCAATTTTGAAGTACTAATCAAATTTTATTCTTTCAAAGCTATTCTCTATGTTCTTTGGGGCGACTAGGGTTTTTTTCTTCTCTAATAATTATTTTCTCTCTTCATGAGTTATCTTTATAACCTTCAATCTTTAGTTTTTGTTTGTTATTATACATTAGTTGTCCGAACAATTCTAGTTCTATTTGGCGTCAGTACCCTAACAATATATCCTTATCGTCACTAGGGCTATATTAAAAATTTTGATTAGTATATATGTTTATGGGTTAAATACACTTAAGCCCTATGAACTATGGATTATTTGATAAAAAAAAAAAAGAGAGAAAAAAAAAAAAAAACCATAAACTGATACGTATGACACTTTGACACATATAACTATTATTTTGTGGCGAAAAGGTCACTACGTTAGGGTTTACCATTAGAATTGACGAAAAAGCTAAATTTGACCAAAATCTTCCAAAAGTAGCCTCACTATGACCATTGAAAAACCAAATCCCTTTATAATTATTAATTAGTAAAAAAAAAAAAAAAAAAACCTTAAAAAAATTATTTTTTTGATTTAGTTTTTTTTATGTTATTTATTATTAATAGACGTTTTGATTTTATTTTTTGATTTATTTATTTTAGTTATTTTTTTTTATAGCTAATAATTATAAAGGGCAAATTTGGTTGTTTAATGGTTTTAGGGTATTTTCATAAGATTTTCATAAGATTTTGATCAATTTTGGTTTTTCCATCCATTTTAATGGTCAACCCTAACGGAGTGACCTTTTTAACACAAAATAATAGTTTGATATATCTAAGTGTCACACATGTCAGTTTGTGAAATATATATATATATAAGTTCTATTTTCTAACACAATAGAATCAATGGAATTATAACACCTTAAAATCAGTCGTTTTTAAGAGAATAATTTAGAATTGCGACAAGTAACAATTTAAGATACTGACAAGCGTCTTTTTAATGTATTCCTAGAATGCTTATATAATATATAAGCATAAAAGAATTACGAAAAATCTAAATCAAATAGGATTTCTTTTGTATCCAATGTCCCAAATCATACTGTTATCTGTTTATATCTTTTTAGGTTAAAAACACCATGCTTACAAACTTAGTAAATTATATGTAGCATTTTGATCGAATAACTCAACCTTTTCTTATCTAATTTGTAAATTATCTATTATTTTGTACACATACATATGTGCTTTTGTGTGGACATCCATATATAATATGCATGTTAGATGCTAATATATTAATAATACAATAAAAAAAAAAAAAAAAAAAAAAAACGTTCAAGCTAGACAGATATGGACATGTTGGCAAGTTTGGAATAATATTCTCCAACTTTTCAAGAATATTGCATAAGCATGACATGCAAAACAAATTAATAGATATTAGAGTTAAAATACTTTGGCCATGCTTGACGCTATGATTTCTGGCAGAGGCTGTGTGGTATCACCAATCCCAAGGCTTATCACTTTTGCATTTGGATACTTCTCAATGTGTTGAGCTTCGCGCCTGGAAATCTGAATCATATGTAGAATATGTAGTTACAAACACATGAGCAACTATCTATGATGTCCACAATCTTATACATTGTCATTGAAGATTAAATTATTAAATTTATCTATTTTAATGATATAAATTTTTTTAAAAAATTATAATTTAACATGATATTAGAATCAAAGGTTCTAACTTCAAATATTAATTACGTCAATTCGACTCATTTCAACTTAATAATTTACGTATTGAGCCTCATTAAATTTAACTTTTCCTAATAACTTAAATTTTTGGGACAAGTAGTTATTTAAGTAGGGCTGACAATTTTTGACATGACCCGCAAACCCGACACGGCCTCAACACGAAATTAAAGGGTTATGGTAAAAGAGTTTGACCCATTTAATTAAATGGGTTGGGTTATGATTGACTCATATAGTCTTATAATTATACATCGACACAACATGACCAGAACTTGATACGCGACATAATAATTTGCAATTTTTGACATAACCTGTAAATTCGACATGAACTCAATACAAAATTAAAGGTTGAGGTAAAGATGTTTGACCAATTTAATTAAATGAGTCGAGTTATGGTTGATCATATAGTCTTGTTCCCATGCCTTGACATGACCCGAACTCGACACATGAACGCGAATTGCCACCTTAGACCTTAGATTTAACTGACACTAGGAAACCAAGAAAAGAAAAAGGTAGTTTTCCTCAAAAATCAGCCAAACAATTTCACATGTAGATATCAAAGAAGAAACCAAGGCACCTCAGAGAATAAATAGTGATTCTGCAATTTCTCCATGTTAACATTGCGGGGCACCTTGGTACAGTGACCTGCGACTGCAGCAACTTTTATCATTGATGAGAATTTAAAGCTAAAGAATCACAATGAAATTAAGAACCTAAAAAGGAAACAAATTATGGAAGATGGCTTTTGAAAAACACAATATATGTGCTTACCATGAACAACTCCATCCTCTTGGACCCTCAGACTGTAATAATCAGTACAGTATCAGAAAACAGTAAAAGCAGAGCAGATGATAAGTTCTTTTATAAGCAATGGCAGTACCTGGCCCGAACAATCCCAAGCTGCGATGTAGCTGCAAAGGACAAAGAACTGCAAACTAAAAACTTGTTCATTTTTTTGTGTTCAAAGTGACAAACTTTTATCAGATTTCTTGCTTTGAAAGTAGATGACTAGTAGCAAGAATGCTAGCGTCCCACATCGACCATATATATAAAATGACTTGTAACAATGTCAGTCAACGTCTAAAAGGTGTCCATAATAAATAATTTGCAGAGACCATGGAAGGTTTTCTCCAATAGTCAGTCCTCAGAAACAAGGACATGTATTTATAAAATAGAGAAGCTAGGAAAGAACCTGGACATGTGAAATCGATTGTTTCACACCAAATTTGATAGTTTTCTGGGACTAATTTATGTAAATAATTAAATTTTTAAGTCAAATTGAACAATGAGTCCATTTTCCACTCCACCTAATTTCTACCTTTGCCTTCTTTTCTCTGTTTTGACTATATTTACCTCTGCGCATCAGAAATTTGGTCGGGTGCATGCATTCGTTGATGGTGCTTTTCAAGGCCTTGGAAAGACATCATTCAAATTTCGAAGAGTAAAAACATTAAACGCTTTTTTATCTGTCAATTTGAGAATTACTTTCACTGTCTACCCCTAAGTTTGAGTCTTCTAAAACCTGATATATATATATATATATATATATATATATATATACACACAAAGATTTATATGACAACAAGAAGTGAAAATACATTATAAGAATAGATAAATTTAATTATTTAATTATAAAAAATTTGTAAAGCTTCGTGTGTTAATTTTTTTTATAAAGAAAACATATTTGCAAGATCTTTGCAATATTTTTTTATATATATATAAAAAGCAAAATAAGGGTATTTTAGGAATTTTGACAAAATTTAACGGAAAATCTTAACAAAATTGGGTAATTGAAGGAAATTGAGAGTTTGATACCCTTAATTGAGAGTTTTTAAACTTTGGGGATAATGCAAAACGAGTAAAAATTCTTGAGGGTTTTGTAAAGTTTTTCCCTTTATTTTATATTATAACACAGTAACACTCCTCTCATTTGTAGGCTGAAACTCTATATTAATAAGTGAAGTTTAGCACATCGAATATTTAATTAAAATTAGAAGTGGATTGTGAAAATAAGATTCGAACTCAAAACCTTTGCTCCAATACTTAAAATCACTATCTATCTTAAAAGCGTAAGCCCAAAAAAAATGCTCGATTGCACCACGATAATGGGAAACCATGTTATATAATCATACAATGGATGTCGATGATATGCAGCACAACCTGAACAATGGGAAAAAAAGAGTATTCTATATCTATTTTGAATAATAAACGATTAATTTCCACATTGAATTGTTAAGTAATTAAGTAGTTTTATTTAGGTGAGGTCTTTTGTTAAACAAATAAAAACCTTGAAGTCAGATTAAATGCTGATCAGTTGACCATATACCTATTAAACATAATCCATATATGCTCACCTAATTCTCAATAATTTTGTCTCTAAATCGTCTTTCCAATGCTTTGATGAATTTGCCTGACAATTTCTTACATCCTTCAATTGTATTTCCTCTAGCCACTCATGCAAATTCCAAGAAATTTCAAATTATATAATATTCTCTGCCATGAATGTGAACCCAATACTGACTCTAAAAAACCATTTCACAATCTGTACATAGTTTTAGACAAAACTTCATTTATTCTCCGAATTGTTAAGTATTTTGTAATTATAACCTCAAATTATCAAAATTTACAATATCGATATCCCTACCATTAGTTTTTGTGTTAAATCAAACGGCTAACTTGAGAAATGTCTAGTATACTTTTATATAATTCATAAAAATACATTTTTTCCCATAAGAAAATAAAAAATTTTAAATTGAAGAAAAAAAAAATAAAATAAAAAAAAATAAAAAAACCTAAACACCCTAGCCGAGGGTCACGAGAGTCAACAAATGTTTAGTTTAGTTTTTTTTTTTAAAAAAAAAAATTTAAAAATGGGGCATTTTAGTTATTTTGATATTTTCTGTTAGGATTTAATAAAAAATTCTAATGGATTAAAAGGGGCTGAAATATGGGATACTAACATTACAATTTTTGATAATTTAAGATTATAATTATAAAATCCTTGACAATATTCAAAGAGTAAGCGAAGTTACCTCATTTTTAAGTCAATCTTATAATATATAGAGACACCTAGCTATAAGTGGGAAAAAAAAAATCCATTTTGACCAATGGCAATCATGAATAGGATATAGAATTAATAATGTGACGCTGATGCCATAGAAGACAAATAAATGCTTTTCCATGGTATGAAAGGCCATTGAAGAGAATTAGCATAAGAGATCTTATCACCAAACAAAAGCCAAGTAAACACCTAACTCCCATTAAACATATTAATGTCAACACCCAACTTATAAAACCTTAATTTTATTGCTTTAATACTCTTGATGAGCTCCAAACAGCAATTGGAACGAAACAGGACACCTTCAAAGACTATATATATATTTTTTTATTTGGTGATGTGACAGACATAAAGGAAAATTTGTTTCTAGTTTTTTTGTTAGTATTTTTTGTGTGGAAAGTTGTAATAAATTTTTTTTTTTTTTTTTTTTTTTTTTTTAAAAAAACTTCTTTTACACTCACTACAAGCAATATGGTCTTTAGCGACCAAACAAATAGCGGCGACCAAAAAGTTGCCGCTATTGAGGAGTCATTTGCGGCGACTTTTTTAAGTCGCCGCTAATGACCCATCTTTTGAGTCGCCACTAATAGTGGACGCTTAAAACAAAAAAATATATTATTTAGCAGCCACAACAATAGCAGCGACTAAAAGTGGCCGCAATTAAGCATCATTAGCGGCGAAACGGGTTGCAGCTAATAATTCCCCAAACAGCGGCGACCGTGAAGTCGCTGCTAATGATGGTCAACAGCGGCGACCCCTAGAAGTCGCCGCTGATGAGTGGTCAATAGCGGCGACGTTAGGGTTGCCGCTATTGACATGAGAAAATTTTTTAAAAAAAAATTAGAAAACTCATTAGCGGCGACGATAACGTCGCCGCTACTGATGGTCAACAGCGGCAACCACTAGAAGTCGCCGCTAATGAGTGGTCAATAGCGGCGACTTTAGGGTCGCCGCTATTGAGATGAGAAAAAAATTTTTTTAAAAAAAATTAGAAAACTCATTAGCGGCAACGATAAAGTCGCTGCTACTGATAGTCAACAGCGGCGACCCCTAAAAGTTGCCGCTAATGAGTGGTCAATAGCGGCGACTTTAGGGTCGCCGCTATTAAGATGAGAAAAAATTAAAATAAAAATTAGAAAACTCATTAGCGGCAACGATAAAGTCGCCGCTACTGATGGTCAACAGCGGCGACCCCTAGAAGTCGCCGCTAATGAGTGTCAACAGCGGCCACTTTATGGTTGCCGCTATTGACATGAGAAAATTTTTTTAAAAAAAATTAGAAAACTCATTAGCGGCGACGATAACGTCGCCGCTACTGATGGTCAACAGCGGCGACCCCTAGAAGTCGCCGCTAATGAGTGGTCAATAGCGGCGACCTTAAAGTCGCCGCTATTGACCCTTGAAAAATAAAACAAAAAAAAATTAATAAATAAATATTGGGGCGATGTTATTGACCCTACATATATAATATAAAAAATTTATTTCCCAAAAATTCACCTCCATAATATGTCATTATTTCTTTTATATTAATTATTGCTGAATTTTTTCTATTTTTCTATTTTCTATTCTTATTTTATATAAAAAATAAATATTTATTTTTTTCTTTTAAATAGAACAAATTTTCCTATTAAATTAAAATGCTTAGAAAAATTAATTTTTTTATATTATTATTGAAGTTTTCTATTTCTTATTCTTATTTAAATGTTTGATTGATCGTGATAGGGTCAAATGTTCAATCAAACATTCGATCGATCCTAGTGAATTAGTTCGATTGATCGTTATAGGATCAAATGTTTGATCAAACATCCGATCAATCCTAATGAATTAGTTCGATTGAACATGATAGGATCAAACATCTGATCGATCTTAATGAATTTGTTTGATTGATCATGATAGATCAAACATCCGATCGATCCTACTGAATTAATTTGATTGATCGTGATAGGATCAAATGATCGATCAAACATTTGATCGATCCTAATGAATTAGTTCGATTGAGATCAATTCTAATGAATTAGTTCGATTGAGATCGATTCTAATGAATTAGTTCGATTGATCGTGATAGGATCAAATGATCGATCAAATATCCGATCAAATCCTCCGATCGATCATAGTGAATTAGTTCGATTGATCGTGATAAGATCAAATGATCGGTCAAACATCTGATCGATCCTTTGATCGATACTAGTGAATTGGTTCGATTGATTGTGATAGGATCAAATGATCGATTAAACATCCGATCGATCTTAGTGAATTAGTTCGTTTGATCGTAATATGATCAAATGTTCGATCAATTTTTTAAAAATATTTTTAAAACTTGCACCAAAGTACTAGTGTGTTTGCTTCCAGAAAGTTGTTGTAAAAAAGTTTTAAAAAAAATATTCATAAATTTGATCAAATTATATATATATATTTGCTACTTGATGTACATCCTGCTCTCCTTTTTGCCCCCTGAGTATTGTCTTGCTCTTATCCTCTTTGCTTACCCCCTGATAACCTTTCTCTGTGTCGAAATCCTAGTTGTTAGACGGTAATCTACCACCCCGTCAGTTCAGTTTGCCACCACCCCGCTACCATAAGTCGTCGAGGTATCTGTAAGTCCCTCTTAAGCCTGGGTTTGGCGTCTAGGGCGTGAAGAAGAGACCACGGATTGAACGTTAGCCAAGGGTATGTGTGACAGTGTTCGCGTCCAAGGGTATGTGTGGATAGTCTAGTGTCTAGGAAGGAGATCCTTAGAGAGTTTACCTAGTGAGTGAGTACCTAGGATGAGATCCTTTAAGACTCTACTGAGTGTGTAACTTTGAGTTTAGATTGTGTGTCAAAATGTGGAGATCTAATTCTTCTGTCAGCTCTAATTCCAGTTTGCCACCGGACGTGGTTAACTATGAAAATTTTTCTGTTAATTCTGATAATGATTTATGTGTTGATAAATGGAACATCCCTAAGCTGGACGTTAAGGATGTTTACACTACTTCTTGGTTTAAATCTTCTTTTAAATCTCAATTTTTTGTCAAAACTGTCGAACAAACCTTTGCTATTACCGGCAAAGATCAAACTATAACCCTGTTTAACAAGAGGTTCATTAACGATTCTCTTGCTAAAGGTTATAAGTTTTTGCATGTTGGTTGTGTTCAAGTTGCAGTCAAGCCATTGACTCGACTTGGTATTAATGCTTCTGTTTTGCTTTGCTTGCGTGACGCAAGATTTCTTGATTTTAAGACCAGTATACTTGGAATGATTCAATCGTCCTTGTTTGTTGGTCCTGTTCATTTTGATGTCTTTCCCAATCTCTCTCTTTCTTTGTCTGATATGCATATTTTAAAAGCTTTGACGCTTAATGTTTTGTCTTCTGGTTATAACATGGAAGAAGGTAGCAGACCCCTTGCTATCATCTATCTTGTTTATTATAAATTGATGAAGACAAATCCGAATCCATAAGCTGTGATCAAGAATCCAGGTGAATCAACTTTGTTAATTCAAAGTTCTACTCAGAATGCTAATATCAAAATTCCAAAAATGATTCGCTGGGAAGAGATTGACCTCCCCAACGAATGGCTTTTGGAAGGTGTTGCAAAACCTTCTCGAGTAGTTAACGATACATCTAATCTTGATTACATCCAACAATATATGGATGGATCTGTCAAAATCAATTTTTCTGATTTAGGACTTTCCAGCAGGATCGAACGTCCGCTGTTTGAAAGGCCTCTGTTGGTTAATGAACGAAGGAATTCTTTTGCGAGTTCAACAACCTCAGAAGGATTTCGTCGTCGTGATAAAGAAGTGGATTAGTCACTTAACGCCTCTCCTCCTCTTTGTCATGTTAACCCTGATTTGAAACTCAAAGGAATTTCTACCGATTCCCAAGTTTCTTCAGCTTTTTACTCTACTAGAAATCATCCCCTAACGGATGACGAAGGTAGATCTACTTCTCCTTCTGCTTCTGATTTTGATGCTCCTCTTCCCACTGCTCCTCATCAGTGTAATGTCATCACCACTACCTCCCCAATCAAAGATATCGTTTCTGTCATTGATTGGCCTGCTTTATCCAAAGATTTTTTGTCAAAAGAAAATCATGCCATTCGGCATGCTTTTCAAAAGAAATATTCTTCCAAGGAACAAGATCTCATCAAGGTCAAATGGACTGAGATGATGATTGAGTCCCAAAAACATATTTTGTTCTTTAATTATCTTCAAAAACATTTTCTTGTCGACAATGTCTTGAACGTCGTCAAAAAGAATTTTGTCAAAGAAGATAAATCTGTCATCAAAGCTTCTCATCCTCCTCTTGAAAACATTCTTATTGATGTCAACAAAATGGTTGTTAAAAGTTCTCCTTTTAAAATCCATGATGATAAGGATCCTATTACTAACGATAGGAGAATTATCGAACAAAATAATTTTTGTGCCCAATCTTTGCATATTTTAGGACAACAATTGGATCGTATCGAAGAGAAACTTCCCTCTACCTCTTCTGATTCAAAAGTTTCCTCTGCTCCTCCAAAGATTGAAAAACCCCTGATTTCTCTCCCTGATTTGTCTAAATCTCTGGTTGGAAAACGACTTCTCAAATGAACCTTGAGAAAGTCAACAAATTGCTTTCTGATTTGACTCATGCTCGTGCCGATTCTTCTAAACCGGATATTGGCATCAAAAAAGTTCCTTCTCCTAATCTTGAAATTTCTCCTCAAGAATTCACTGATTCTGACGTCAGAATTCTTGAACAAAACTTTGATAAGATTGAAATGGAGCCTAACCTCCAAATGATCTTTGACGGATCCTTCAATCCTACGAAAGATTGTCTTCTTGAGACTGCTCCTCCTAATGAGATTAGCCATAATAGTACTTGTTCTGTTCTGACCAAATCTGAAGAACAAAACAATGCTAAAACATCTCCTGAAAACGCTTTGGAAAAAATTTCAAAACAAAAATCCAAAGTAGTTACAATCTCAGATTTAAAATACGAGATTCGTAATATCAGGAAAGATATGGTTGATTTAAAAAGGAATAAGCATCTCCCTATCTCTGCCTCTGATAATGTTCATTTTGTCAATTTAATCAACAAAGTTGTTCCTCCCAAATGGCATTCTAACGTGCATATCATTGTTTCTCCTGATTTCACCCTTGATGTTATTGCTTTAATTGATTCTGGTGCTGATTTGAATTGTATCCAAGAAGGATTAATTCCCAGCAAATATTTTGAAAAATCCACAGAAAGGTTGCATTCAGCCAGTGGAGAAAAGTTGAACATCAAGTATGAATTGAACAATGTCTGTTTTCATATTCCTGCTGTTTTGGTCAAGAACATGACTGATATAAAGTCATTCTTGGACTGCCTTTCATTGCCATGCTTTACCCCATAACAATTGATGACACTGGTGTCTCAACTGTTAAGATGGGATTTGAAGTAAAATTTCCTTTTGCTCCTGAATCTGAAATTGATAACGGTTGTTTAAACCTGGTCTCTGCCAAGCATAAACAACTCAATTTTCTCAAACAAGAATTAAGGTATAAAAAGATTGCTGAACAACTCTCTGACGAGCTTTGCAATCAAAAATTTCTGCTTTCAATACCTTGATTGTTGATTCTGTTTGCTCTGATCTTCCTAATGCTTTTTGGCATATGAAAAAGCATATTGTTTCTTTGCCTTATGTTAAAGATTTTTATGAAAACAAAATCCCAACTAAAGCTAGGCCTATTCAAATGAATGCCGAAACTTTAGAATTTTGTCAAAAAGAAATTGCTGATTTGCTTGCTAAGGGTATTATTCGTAAGAGTAAGTCCCCTTGGTCCTGTGCTGCTTTCTATGTCATGAAAAATGTTGAGTTAGAACGAGGTGCCCCAAGGTTAGTCATTAACTATAAGCCCCTCAATGATGTGTTAGAGTGGATTAGGTATCCTATCCCCAATAGGAAGGATTTGGTCAGCCGTCTAAACGACGTTGTAGTCTTCTCTAAGTTTGATATGAAGTCAGGTTTTTGGCAAGTCCAGATCCTTCCTATTGGGTTTAACGGCCTTTACTACCCCTTTGGGTCACTATGAATGGAATGTCATGCCTTTTGGTTTGAAAAATGCCCCGAGTGAGTTCCAAAATATCATGAACGATATTTTCAACCCATTCAGCCATTTCACTATTGTTTATATTGATGATGTCCTTGTCTTCTCAAAGTCCATCGATGAACACTGGAAACATTTGAAATCGTTTCTAGAAACCATCCGATATAACGGGCTTGTTGTTTCTGCCAAAAAGATCAAACTCTTCCAAGATAAAATCAGATTTCTTGGGTTTGATATTTCCAAAGGCCAAATCCGTCCTATTGACAGGGCGATTTAATTTGCTGACAAATTTCCTGATATCATTACTGAGAAATCACAACTTCAACGATTTCTTGGTTCTTTGAATTATATTGCTGATTTCTACAAGGATTTGCGAAAACATTGTAAACCTTTATTTGAAAGGTTACAAGGCAATCCTCCCCCTTGGTCTGACGTCCATACTTCTCTTGTCAAAGAAATCAAACTCCATGCTTAGACTCTTCCTTGTCTAGGCATCCCTTCTGATAATTCTTTCAAAATTGTTGATACTGACGCCTCTGAAATTGGCTTTGGAGGTATTCTGAAACAAGTTGTTTCCCCTGGATCTAACCCAGAATCCGTTGAACAAATTGTTCGTTTCCATTCTGGATCCTGGAATTCTGCGCAGATTAATTATAGTACTATCAAGAAAGAAATTCTTTCTGTTGTTTTATGCATTACTAAATTTCAGTTTGATTTGCTCAATCAAAAATTTCTTTTGCGTATTGATTGTAAATCTGCCAAATATATTTTGAAAAAAGATGTTGAAAATATTGCATCAAAACAGATTTTTACCAAATGGCAAGCTATTTTGAGTGTTTTTGATTTTGATATTGAATACATCTAAGGCTCAAACAATTCAATACCTGATTTTCTTACCCGTGAATTCTTGCAGTGCCACAATGGCCAGCAATAAGGGAAAGGAAAAGGTTAATACTGTTTTGAGACCTAAACCTTCCATTCCTCTTGATCCTTTGGATGACCCTTTGACGGCTCATTCTTCATGTCTTTCTCTAGCTCCCCCACAAATTGCCTAGTCAAAATCTTCTGCTTTTTGTCAATACAAAGCTGGACCTATGGTTTCCCAAATGGAACCTAGCTCCCACTCTGGTTCTCAAAAGGAACCAAGCTCTAATCCTATTGTCTTATCTTTCCCCTGGATTACTCTACCTTTTTCTCAATATCTGTTTTCTTCTGAAGATCTTTCCAGAACCCCTGGGCAACTGGCCCATAACTATTTTCCTGCTCAATTTCATTGGATTCCTGAACATCCTCTGAAAGATTTGCCATTTTTCACTGATATTTTGATCCAAACCAAATCTATCAAATTTAGGTCTATTCCCAAGAAAGACAAACCTCAAACGGCTGTCGGGACTATTGCCTATATTGTCAAATTTATTTCTGTTGAAGATTGGGGTTCCCACCCATCTCAACTTCTCCCCTCTTCCAATTCTCAAGTTCTCTTCTCATACTATGATTATGGCAATGCCTGGTTTCGATTTATGTTATATATGAACCCTGAGTCCAAACACTTTTGGTTCATTACTTTTGTTGAAGACTTCGATTGCCTCTTCCCCCATGGTTCAAACAATGGTGGGACCATTTTGGCCTAACTATTTGATGTTCTTCCTTCTCCTCTTGTCTATGCTTTTCATCTGTTCTCCTCTCATGTTGCCTGCAAAGGTTTTGTGAGAAATTTCAATCCTATTTTTCCCCCTATGATTTATTTTGCCAGAGAATTCAGAATTCCTTGGTTCCTCAAATGGAAATATGTCTGGAATCAAGAAAAGATTGAAAGACACTGGTTTCAATGTAAGACTTGGACAATGTCTCCAAAAATTGATCCCATTGTCAGGAAAGTTGAATCAATGACTCGCAGGTATGATGCCATCGTGCCATACTCTGCGCCTCCTCCTCCTCCTCCTGTCCCCAAATATTGTTCCAAAAAGAAACAATGGATTCAGACCTACCTTGATTCTATTGGTCCTCTTGATGATAACGAAGAATAATTCGGGAACACAGCATCTTCCAAATAGCCACTGACGGTTAGCTTGGAGTTCTCTTTGCAGGCCCTTAACGGCTTTTATTTGGTCCCTAAATGACCACCCAAGAAAAGAACTGATACAATTCCACTGACGGTTTGTTCTCAGTCCACTGTCTTTAACGACAGCAAAAGAAAATGTGTGATCTCAAACGGGTCACTATTCAGATTGTCTTCGAAGTTACTGTGCAAAATCACTGTTCACTTTTACTGTTCATTGTCCGGACGACACTGGGCAGGATTACTGTTCAGACGCACTGTTCAACTTCACTGTTCATGTTTTGTCTGCCGACACTACAGTGCCGACAGCACACTGTTCAATCAGGTGACTTTCACTATTCAAGATTGGCATCAAACGTGCCTCTACTGTTCACATGTGACCGTTCTGACGCGGCGCCTGCTTTTACTGTTTTGTAATCAATTGTAATTTGTCTTTATGCTTTATGCTCAGCCTATATAACGGGCTCCCCTCTCCCATTGTAAGGCAGAGTTTTTCATAGAGCTTTCTCAGAGTTTTTCTCAGAGCTCGAAATCCTCTTGCTCCCCCTGTCTTTGCTCCCTTACTTCAGTAAGCACTAACGCTTTCTTTTGTAAGACTGTCTTTAATCTGTAACGATTTTAAACTCTTTAACGAGTTTTTATCAAGATTATTCTTATCTTCTATCTGTCTTTATTTCTTTGATTTATCAACTGTCATACCGCCTTCTTGGACGGTTTTACTTGCTTTGATCTATATCTATACTGCATGTACATCACTCTCCCCTATCCCCTGCATCTATATGCATACTGCGCCTCTTTACCCTCCCTCGTTTTGGTATCAGAGCATCTACAAAGTTGATTCTTATGGTGCTAAGTTTCCAACTATTCTTTATTTTTTCAATAAATACAAAATTCCATGGATTCTGAAATGAAATTATCACCTAGCTGATGACAAGATTCAACGGCAATGGTTTATCAAATGGTGGGATAAATGCTCACTAACTGATGACATTGTCCTCTCTGTCAAAAGCATGTCTCTGGCCCTCAAGGCCCAGCCACTAACGGCTAAACCTCCTCTCCTTGTCACCCCCAGGGTATTTTCTTCTCCAAAAGAAGAAAAAGAAACTTCTCATGTTTCTTCCCCTTCCTCTGCTTCCAGCTCCTCCAAGAAGATATCTTCTTCCAAGAAAGAGAAGTTGAAAGCCCTTCTTGCTACTCTTGATGATGTTTCTGACGAAGAAGACAAAAAGTCTGCAAAGCCCGTCCAGAAGCTTGTCCAGAGTTCTCTCATGAATCCCCTCCAGAATCCCTATTATGAGGATACTCAAGATTACTATCCTCATCCAGGGATTGAAGATATGTGAAGAGCCCATAACGGCTGTTTTGATTGGTCCCTAACGACAATTATGTTTTCAAAGGAACTGGTGCAATTCCACTGACGGGTTGTTCTCAGTTCACTGTCCCTAACGACAGCAAAGAAAATTTGTGATCTCAAACGGGTCACTGTTCAAATTGTTTTGAAGTTACTGTGCAAAATCACTGTTCATTGTCCGGACGACACTGCACAGGATTACTGTTCAGCAGCACTGTTCAACTTCACTGTTCATGTTTTGTTTGCCGACACTACAGTGCCGACAGCTACTGTTCAATCATGCGACTTTCACTGTTCAAGATTGGCATCAAACGTGCCTCTACTGTTCACATGTAACCGTTTTGACGCGGCGCCTGCTTTTACTGTTTTGTAATTGATTGTAATTTGTCTTTATGCTTTGTAATCAGCCTATATAACGGGCTCCCCTCTCTCATTGTAAGGCAGAGTTTTTCACAGAGCTTTTTCAGAGTTTTTCTTAGAGTTTTCGGAGAGTCTTCTCAGAGCTCGAAATCCTCTTGCTTCCCCTGTCTTTGCTCCCTTACTTCAGTAAGCACTAACGCTTTCTTTTGTAAGACTGTCTTTAATCTGTAACGATTTTAAACTCTTTAACGAGTTTTTATCAAGATTTGTTTATCTTATCTCCTGTCTTTCATGTTTGATTTATCAACTGTCATACCGCCTTCCTGGACGGTTTTACTTGCTTTGATCTATATCTATACTGCATGTACATCACTCTCCCCTATCCCCTGCATCTATATGCATACTGCGCTTCCCCCTTCCCTTGTTGGTATCAGAGCCAGGTTGTTACCCCCCTCCGTTGTTGGTATCAGAGCCATAAGAGTTGCGATCTCTTTGCTGCTTGACGTACACCCTGCTCTCCTTTTTGCCCCCTGAGTATTGTCTTGCTCTTATCCTCTTTGCTTACCCCCTGCCACCACCCCGCTACCACATGTCGTCGAGGTATCTGTAAGCCTCGCTTAAGCCTGAGTTTGGCGTCTAGGGCGTGAAGAAGAGACCGTGGATTGAATGTTAGCCAAGGGTTTGTGTGACAGTGTTCGCGTCCAAGGGTATGTGTGGATAGTCTAGTGTCTAGGAAGGAGATCCTTAGACAGTTTACCCAGTGAGTGAGTACCTAGGATGAGATCTTTCAAGACTCTACTGAGTGTGTAACTTTGAGTTTAGATTGTGTGTCAAAATGTGGAGATCTAATTCTTCTGTCAGCTCTAATTCCAGTTTGCCACCGGACGTGGTTAACTATGAAAATTTTTCTGTTAATTCTGATAATGATTTATGTGTTGATAAATGGAACATCCTTAAGCTGGACGCTAAGGATGTTTACACTACTTCTTGGTTTAAATCTTCTTTTAAATCTCAATTTTCTGTCAAAACTGTCGAACAAACCTTTGCTATTACCGGCAAAGATCAAACTATAACCCAGTTTAACAAGAGGTTCATTAATGATTCTCTTGCTAAAGGTTATAAGTTTTTGCATGTTGGTTGTGTTCAAGTTGCAGTCAAGCCATTGACTCAACTTGGTATTAATGCTTCTGTTTTGTTTTGCTCGCGTGACGCAAGATTTCTTGATTTTAAGACCAGTATACTTGGAATGATTCAATCTTCCTTGGTTGTTGGCCCTGTGCATTTTGATGTCTTTCCCAATCTCTCTCTTTCTTTGTCTGATATGCATGTTTTAAAAGCTTTGACGCTTAATGTTTTGTCTTCTGGTTATAACATGGAAGAAGGTAGCAGACCCCTTGCTATCATCTATCGTGTTTATTATAAATTGATGAAGACAAATCTAAATCCACAAGCTGTGATCAAGAATCCAGGTGAATCAACTTTGTTAATTCAAAGTTCTACTCAGAATGCAAATATCAAAACTCCAAAAATAATTCCCTAGGAAGAGATTGACCTCCCCAACGAGTGGCTTTTGGAAGGCGTTGCAAAACCTTCTCGAGTAGTTAACGATACATCTAATCTTGATTACATCCAACAATACATGGATGGGTCTGTCAAAATCAATTTTTCTGATTTAGGACTTTCCAGCAAGATCGAACGTCCGCTGTTTGAAAGGCCACTGTTGGTTAACGAACGAAGGAATTCTTTTGCGGGTTCAACGACCTCAGAAGGATTTCGTCGTCATGATAAAGATGTGGATGAGTCACTTTACGCCTCTCCTCCTCTTTGTCCTGTTAACCCTAATTTGATACTCAAAGGAATTTCTACCGATTCCCAAGTTTCTTCTGCTTTTTACTCTACTAGAAATCATCCCTTAACGGATGACGAAGGTAGATCTACTTCTCCCTCTGCTTCTGATTTTGATGCTCCTCTTCCCACTACTCCCCATCAGTGTAATGTCATCACCTCTACCTCCCCAATCAAAAATTTCTTTTTTGTCATTGATTGGCCTGCTTTGTCAAAAGATTTTTTGTCAAAAGAAAATCGTGCTCTTCGGCATGCTTTTCAAAAGAAATATTCTTCCAAGGAACAAGATCTCATCAAAGTCAAATGGACTGAGATGATGATTGAGTCCCAAAAACACATTTTGTTTTTTGATTATCGTCAAAAGCATTTCCCTGACGATAATGTTTTGAATGTCGTCAAAAAGAAGTTTGTCAAGGAAGATAAGTCTGTTATCAACTCTTCCCATCCACCTCTTGAAAATACTCTTCTTGATGTCAACAAAACAATTGTCAAATGTTCCCCTTTCAAAACTCATGATAAAGATCCTGTCACTAACGATAGGAGAATTATAGAACAAAACAATTTTTGTGCCCAATCTTTGCATATTTTAGGACAACAATTGGATCGTATCGAAGAGAAACTTCCCTCTCTCTCTTCTGATTCAAAAGTTTCCCCTGCTCCTCCAAAGATTGAAAAACCTTTGATTTCTCTCCCTGATTTATCAAAATCTTCTGGTTTAAAAACGACTTCTCAAATGAACCTTGAGAAAGTCAACAAATTGCTTTCTGAATTAACTCATACTCGTGCCAGTTCTTCTGGACAAAATTTTGTTATCAAAAAAGTTTCCTCTTCTGATTCTGAAACTTCTTCTCAAGAATCCACTGATTCTGACATCAGAATTCGTGAACAAAACTTTGGCATGATTGAAATGGAGCCAAAACTCCAAAGGATCTATGATGGGTCCAAACCGTTCAATCTTACAAAGAATTTTTATTCCAAACCTACTCCTCCTGATTTACAATTCGAGGAAAGGTTTCTCCAATCCCAATTCTATGTGTCTGCTGATAAATTGTATGAATGGAATATTGACAGTTTGTCTGAGCAAGAACTGCTCAATAAGATGAATCATATGTCCATGGTTGCTAATGCCTATCTCACGAATCACAATAAAAGGCAAGCTAATATTGTGGATTTACTTGCTACTGGTTTTTCTAGTACTTTGAGAAATTGGTGGGATAATTATCTCACTAAAGATCGAAGAGATCAGATCAGGAAAGCAGTAAAGAGTGATGAAGAAGGATTGCCGATTTTCGATGAGAAAATCGGAATGGGTGAACCTGATGGCGTTAACTCCTTGATTTATACAATTATCAAACATTTTGTCGGAACTCCTTCCAATATTACCTCTCGTATTTCTAATTATTTGAACAATCTTCGATGCCCTACTATGTCTGATTATAGATGGTATCAAGATGTTTTTCTTTCCCGTGTCATGGTTAGACCTGATAGTCAAAAACCTTGTTGGAAAGAAAAGTTCATTGATGGATTGCCTTCATTATTTGCTCACAAAGTCAAAGATGAATTGATCAGTACTGACACTGGTCTCATCGATTTTGAAAATTTAACTTATGGTGATTTATTTTCAACTGTAAAAAAACTTGGTATTAAGATGTGCATTGATCAAAAGATGATCAGACAGCAGCTTAAAAACGCAAAGAAAGCTAAGTATGAAATGGGAAATTTCTGTGAACAGTTTGGATTACCTCCTATGGCTCCCTCCAAAACGCATAGGAAGAAATCTAAAGCTCTCATGAAATCACCCCCTCCATATTACAATAGTAACAAGAGAAGAAAATTTAACAAACCTAAATTTTCTAAACCTCCTCCTAAACGGAGACAACAATCTAAATTTGAAAAATATTTTTCAAAAAATAAATGTTTCAATTGCGGAGAAGAAGGACACTATGCTTACAAGAGCCCAAAACCTCCCAAAAAGATTAAAAAAGAGATTAATGCTTTAAACATCAATAACGATGAAAAGCAAAAAATCTTTAGAATTTTCCAAAACAATGCCTTTTCAGATTATTCTTCTGATAATGAGTTTCTAGAATCCTCTGATTCTGACTATCGATCTGCATCAGAAATATCTGAAAATTGTTTTCAAATTGGTTGCACTGATGCCTGCTGCAATTCAAAAACCTGCTTTGTTTTGTCGAAATCAGAAGAACAAGAAGACTTGCTCCTAACCCTGATTTCAAAAATTGAAAACCCTGATTTGAAAGAAGAGTATCTTAAAAAACTTAAGAAACTCATGACCAAAGAAGATGTTGAAAAACCTGTCGGCACTATTTCTCTTGAAGATACCTTGAAACGGTTTTCAAAACAAAAAACCAAGGTAGTTACTATCTCAGATTTGCAGCATGAGATTAGTAACATCAAGAAAGATATTGTCAACCTGCAAATTGCTTTACAAAACGTAAATCATGAAAACAAAGATTTACAGCAAAAGCTTTTACTTTTAAATCTTAAACAAATTTTTCCTGGAAGTGTTTCAGATAACGAAACTGCTTCTGAGCATGATGATGAAGCATCCTGTCATAAATCTTTGTCCAATGATGTTAAGATTGTCAGTATGCTTACCAAATTTGTCCCTCCGAGATGGTATTCAAATGTCAGAATTACCATTTCTCCTGATTATTCTTTTGATGTTTTTGCTTTGATTGATTCCGGTTCTGATTTGAATTGCATTCAAGAAGGTTTCATTCCCAGCAAATATTTTGAAAAATCCACACAACGGTTGCATTCAGCCAGTGGAAGCAAATTGCACATTGATTTTGAGTTAAAAAATGCATATGTCTGTTTTGATAATATTCATTTTCAAATTCCTACTGTGCTTGTCAAAAACATGGGTGAAAGGGTAATTCTTGGTATGCCTTTTCTTCCTTTGCTTTATCCATTTTCAGTTAACGAAACTGGTGTTTCAACTGTTAAATTTGATGTTAATATTCAAATACCTTTTGCGTGAAAATTTGAAATTGATGTTAATAGGTTGGATATTAAGTTTAGGCAATCCTTAGATCTAGAAACGGATGAGGACCCCATTACCATCAGAGTATTGTCTTGTCTAAGCACGCCCCTAACGGTCGTGTTTACCCATAATTCTTTGATCATACCTTTCCCTGTCATATGGCGCATATTATTATTTCTGTTTTACAAATAATAATTTTAACGTTATTCTGCATTTATTTTATAAAGGTTTTTACCTTTTTGATTTTAATTATCTTCCTTTTGAAATTTTGCAGTGCCACCGTGGCCAGCAAAAAAGATAAAGAGAAAATTGTTTCTAAAGCTCTGACTATAAAGTCAGAATCCTCCCCTCTTGCTTCTTCCCTGCCAATTTCATCTGTTGCCATAACCAACAGATTTGCTCCCTTTGCTCCCTCTTATAATTCCCAAATGACGTACTCCAGTACGCTTGCTTCCTCCTATGATCCTTTTGCTGATAAACCCCGACCTCCCTTCATAAGACATGATAAAACGTCTGTCTTTAAATCTGAATACATGATTCTCCCTTACTTCTAGAACTTGTTCTTTGTCGAACTAAATCGTTCTGCTTCTTCTTCTAAATCTCCCGGAGATATTGCCGTCTCTTATTTCCCTCCAAATTTCCATTGGATTCCTGAACATCCTCAAAAGAATTTGGCTTTCTATTCTACTGTTCTAAAGCAGACTGATTCTGTCTCTTTCAAATCTATTCCCGACAGGCTTAATCCTAATAAGATACTTTATCATAGTGTCTATTTGAAACGGATTATTTCTGAAAAGGAATGGGGCTCCCATCCCTCTGTCACGAGATCCCTTAACGGATTCTCGATTCCTTGTACCTATTATGATTATGTCGATGCCTGGTTTAAATTCTTTCTCTATCAAACCTCTATCTTTGATCATTCTTGGTTTGTTAATTTCGATAAGAATTTTACCGGTATCCTCCCTCTTTGGTTTGCCAGATGGTGAAACCAATTTGGTTTGATTCCTGATATCCTCCCCCTCCAGCTAGTTGAAGCTTTCCAACTATTTAAGAACATCTACAAAGTTGATTCTTATGATGCTAAGTTTCCAACTATTCTTTATTTTGTCAATAAATACAAAATTCCATGGATTATGAAATGGAATTATCACCTAGCTGATGACAAGATTCAACGGCAATGGTTTATCAAATGGTGGGATAAATGCTCACTAACTGATGACATTGTCCTCTCTGTCAAAAGCATGTCTCTGGCCCTCAAGGCCCAGCCACTAACGGCTAAACCTCCTCTCCTTGTCACCCCCAGTGTATTTTCTTCTCCAAAAGAAGAAAAAGAAACTTCTCATGTTTCTTCCCCTTCCTCTGCTTCCAGCTCCTCCAAGAAGATATCTTCTTCCAAGAAAGAGAAGTTGAAAGCCCTTCTTGCTGCTCTTGATGATGTTTCTGACGAAGAAGACGAAAAGTCAACAAAGCGCGTCCAGAAGCCTGTCCAGAGTTCTGTCCTGAATCCCCTCCAGAATCCCTATTATGAGGATACTCAAGATTACTATCCTTATCCAGGGATTGAAGATATGTGAAAAGCCCATAACGGCTGTTTTGATTGGTCCCTAACGACCACTATGTTTTCAAAGGAACTGGTGCAATTCCACTAACGGTTTGTTCTCAGTTCACTGTCCCTAACGACAGCAAAGAAAATTTGTGATATCAAACGGGTCACTGTTCAGATTGTTTTGAAGTTACTGTGCAAAATCACTGTTCACTTTTACTGTTCATTGTCCGGACGACACTGCGCAGGATTACTGTTCAGCAAAGTATAAACGGTTTTGTAGTAGTAGTAACGAAGTTTAAAAATATATAATGTCGGTATCCTATGTTTCAACCCTTTTTAGTTTCACCAATTTTTTTTGTTAAAATATCCAACATAGTGAAAATTAAAAATAAAATCAAAAAAGGAATTTTCAAACGGCTAACATGAGAAAAGAAAAAATTAACCCAGAATTTTCCGAATTTTTTTTTTTTTTTGAATTTCTACTTTGGTTTTTTCTTTAAAAAAAAAAAAAAAAAAAAAAAAAAAAAAAAAAAAAGAAGATATTTTGGGCATTATAACAAAAAAGGGTTGAAATTAAAAATGACCGAAACATGTGATACCAACCTTTACAAATTTTTAAACTAAGAAAGTTACGATTACGGTAATACTAAGTGAAGTTTACCAGAAAGGCAAGCTAACAAACTCATGTGGTTTGGATCCTAATTTCATAAATGTGTGGAAATGACGATGAAAGAATGTTGTATGAACAGAAAAGACTAAAAATGTTGAGTCAAAGAAGAATTAATATGATGGTTGTTGTACATGAAACAATGATGCATGAACAGAAACGATCGAGCAATCGATTTGTCGATTCATAATATGCCAAGACAAGGACTAATCAATGAAACTAACTTGTAAAACGTGCTAACTATAATTCAATGTTCAGTGAGTGAGATCCATCCTTTCTTTGTTTCCTTTTCATAAATTCTTTTTTTTTTTTGATTGATGTTTTGTTCCAGGTTAGCTAAGCTTACCTAATGGGAGAAGGATCCTCTCCATTTCACTTGAAATGGAGAGGGTCTATTTAGTGTATTTAGAGGCATAGTTGTCTAAAAAAATTTGTTCAAAAACTAAATGGACAACTTTGCCCCTCTAAATATACTAAGTGGACCTTCTCCATTTTAAGTGAAACAGACTTCTTTAATATATATATATATATATATATATATATATATATTAACTTTTTTAATACTTAAGTTTTCACGTATTTATTTATTTTTTTCACCTATGTTACAATTCGTATCATGGATGGTGTCTGACATATTGGTAAATATTAGTTTAGTACCTCAATCATCATTTCGTCAGTCAAACTAACAGACTACCACGTGTTACAACATAAACATGCCACATGTCCTAAAAAAATTAAATAAAAATAATAATTAAAAAAACTAAGCCCTATATATATATATGGAGTGGCCCAGCCACCCCCATTTTGCCCATTGGGGGTGGCTCAGCCACCCCTAGTGCTAGAATGGAATGGCTAAACCACCCCCTGCAGCCGGTCTTGGGTTGGGTCGACCACCCCCATGGCCTCTGGGGGTATCTTGATCACCCCCAAGGCCTTTGAGGGTGGTTCGAACACCTCCTTTTTGGCGGCTACACCTAAGGGCCTTGAGGGTGGTTCGGCCACCCCCAAATTGGCCCAAGGGGATAGCCGAAACCACCCACAAGGCCACTAGGGGTGGTTTTGTAGTGACTCAAATAATTAACTAAGCTAAGATACCTTAGTTAGAGGTTTAATTTGGGTTTTGGGTCACTAGGAATAGTTGGGAGTGCATTTTGGGGAATTCAAACTTTCTGACCATACGTACGCATGGGGGACCACACGGACGTACGCTTGCAAATAGTACGGGAACGTACGCATGGGGAATGTCAGACGTATGCTGACTTTTGGTTGACCACTATTTAATGTCGATACGTACGATGGAGCATTTGGTCCGCTGGGTAAACAGTACGCGGACGTACACCTCAATAGTACCATATGTATGTTGCTTTTCAGAACAACCCTACAGTGTTCACAACTTTTCCCACCTATAAATATCCTACCCCCCACGACCCTTATACTCCATTTTCGCCCCTGAACCCTCTAGAGACCTTGTGTGAGTGATCTTATGAGTTTGTGAGTTCTTGAAGGAGAATAGGTGGTTTCTTGGAGGTTTTGCTTTAAGGAGGTAACTTTTTACGCTTAAGCTCTCTCTTTAGAGCATTCACAATGGATGAGCTAAATTCTTATACAAAATGGCTCATCAAAACTCACTTTTACCAAGTTCAGCTAATGAATTTTTAAATGCTTCTACATCTGATTAGCTATATTTCTATCTATTCTATTAAAATAATTTTTAATTTTTAATTAATTTTAATTCAAAAAACCATTTCCATGAAAAAAAAAAAAAACACCAAAAACAACCAATCACCCCTTGAAAAGTGGGAAAAGATTTGGGAAAAAGAAAAAAAACAGGTGAGATAAACAATAAAAAATAAAATGGCTCTCTTGAAAAGTGCTACTACATTTAGCCTTTTTTTTTTTCTTTTTCTTTTTTGCTCTTCCAATCAAATATCCATTTTGTATTTTTTTTCTTTTCTTTTTGGCTAATCCAATGTAAGGGGTTTTTTACAAATTTGAAGAGCCATTTTAGATAAAAGTAACATTTGGCTATTCCATTGTGAATACTCTTAGTTGTTAGATTGCTTCTCTGTACTAGCTTAGTTGTTGGTTTGAGCCTCTTGCTAGGCTATGCCTTTAATCTTTGTTTAAGTTTGGTTTAACGTTTCATCTTTGTTAAATGGATTTTCTTGTGCATTGAGGTATTATTTTAAGATAGGAAGTCCTAGAAATCTTTTTAATAGCTTTAGAACCAGTTTGGGAGGATAGGAGGACGTTTGGAGCAAATGAGGTTCTACCTGAACCTTCAAGGCAGACGTACGGCCAGAAGCGTTCCAGGGAACGTCATTTTGGCTAGTCGTGCGATAGTCTCTGTTTCCATTTTCTACGTTCGTTTTAGTTGGACTTAGGACTAATAGAAGATTTTTTTACAGATTTAGAGAACTCGGATCTTTTGGAGGAGAACTTGGAGTACTTGTTTGACCTAGGTGAGTTTTAACTCACATAATGCTCACCATTTATTTTTCCACATCGCACGACTATTTTGTGTACCAAAACCTGCATATTTAAAACTTTCACGATATACACTTTGTTGCACGTGAACTCTGTTATTTGTGAAAATGTGGTACTTAACAAGATAATGACATTGAGATTTGTAAAAGCATGCATGTAAAATATAGACAAGGTTAATTGCATTATATAACATGGTATACTGGTATGTGCGGGATAACGGCCATGAGCTTACTATACATGCTAACTTTATGGTCAAATGTGTGTGTTGTTGTATAGGCCTTGGATCCAATGGTTATTTCGTGACCGGCGCAGCCTTAACAGACGGTCACTACAAGACGTACTTCATTAGTAGCGTGGGTCACTCACGGTTGGACTGCTAGTGTTATGGACAGTAGCGTACAATGGTCGGGGCACTACCACTGTATTACAAGTCCCTCAGGACAGCGCCAACCTTGCTGAGAATGGGTAAAATCTTGGGTAGACTATACTGTTGAACTATCACTGTTACTCATCATTATAAGCAAGTATTATATCTATATTGCATCCATGGATAATTGTCATACCTAAACTGTTGCATTCTTTACCATACGGAATTCATCATTAAATGACATGGTATTGTGTGCATTACCTCGCAATAAGTCCTTGGACTTACCCCTTATATTTTTCCTTCATTATGTATAAATTGTTTGGTTTAGCTAGCATAGACAAGGATATCTACAGATCGGTCTTGGGTAATTGCTCAAGACTTGATTAGAGTCGTTTTTGAAGACATGGATCCGGTGTGGCTAAAGTCTAATAAGCGCCGAATGTTGCACATTCAAGCTCCTTAATTTAGATATGTTAATTCCTTAGCATTGTTAGTTGTTTGATTTTGTTTTGTTTTTGTGTTTCAGGTCTTATGTGACAAACCATTGGAAATTGGGCTTAAAAGGACAACAAATTGAGTATTCTGGTGCTAGGATCGATCGCAGTACCCTTGGGATCGAGCGCACCTGCGCTCGAGCGTCTGCGGCCAGGGACAGAGCGCAATGCACTCGTGCGCACAAAAGCTAAGCTTGAGCGCATTGCGCTCGAGCGCACATTATCTCGGATCGAGCACACACAGGCGTATAGTGCACGGCAAGACTCCTTTTCCAGCTTGGGCTTGGTTTTCAGTCTCCCAATTGGACTGGGAGACTGACTTCCGATTTTCTAAGGATTTCTTGGGTTTTAGGGTTTTCCAAATCCCTATAAATAGGGCTCTAAACATTGTAAACAGACACACCGCTTTCTAAAGAAAAATTCAGTAAAAATTGTCTTTGGAGCCTAGAAGATCATGAGCAGCTAAACCTAAATTGTGGGGTATTAATGTAACCCTTTCCAAGCACAATGGTTTGATTGTATTTAATTTCTAGTCTTTCAATTTATGCATGTTGAGTGTATAACTCTGAGGATTGCTACAATTGATTTCTGTTCTTCATATTAAATGCAATTGTTTTTAATTCCAATTCAATAATAGTAAAATTCTTATCTTGTCTTAGAAATTATTTTTCTATTGTTGAACTCAAATTATTCTTATTTTCTGTGATTATAAGAATGATGGTTATACAATGGTTCTTAATTGGCATGTAATAAATAGGGGTAGATAGACCATACCTAGGAAAGACGGATCGTACTACACTCTAGTATAGTGTAATTTAGCTAGACGATCCGTGCCGACCAAAGATGGGTTTTGCTATTCTGTTGATTGCATGAATTTATTTTCATATGATTTCTTGTTTAATTTATAACATGCATATAAAGAATTGCTAGAATTAAATATGGTTAACCATTGATGTGCGGATCGTGGTGAAATCAATACCCTACTCTCTCTCTCTCATATATTTACTTCCTTTATTTTCCGTTTATTTTATGCACTTTAAATTCACACAAACAAATCACTCTCTTTTAATTAAGTTAACTTTAATCTTTTAATTTTGATAATTAAACCCCTGCAGTCCTTGAGGTTCGACACCCTTAATATAGCTCTATCCTACAGGATTCGTACTATTGCGAGTGGTAATTTTTATTATTGATATTTTTGGACACAAAAATACCACATCAATTTTTGGCGCCGTTGCCGGGGACTGCTTAACGGTTTTATTGTCAAAATTTAAGGATTGATTTTAGCTTAATAATTTATTTATTTTTTCTGCTAATTTTAATTCTGTTTGTGTTTTGTTTTTGTTTTATTTTAGAACTTGCAAATAGGTCCGTAAGCTGCCTTCTCTGTGACTGCAATCGAGCGCACGGATGCACTTCAGCAAGCACCAAACCAGCAGCGCTCGAGCCTCTCCTTGTGCGCTCGCACCCATCTGCGGCAGTACGCTCCGGCAACTTGCATCCAGAACCCTAAGTGCACTCTAAGGCCGTTTGTGAGCTTTATTTGTTTTATGTTTTTAGCTTATTTCTTTTCTGTTCTTTTTAAATTTCTGTTTAGTTTATGAGAGGTCGTCGTTCTTTGTCTTTTCCATTAATTTCTTGCGACCTTGAAATTGAACGCACCCTTTGACAAATTAGATCCCAAAAGAACTCTAATTTGCTAGAAGAGCGTTCCACTAAGACCATGGGGGACGGTAACCACGTAGCATTGCAAGATCACTATCTTCCTACCACTTACACTACTCCCAAATGTCTCCGGTTGCCGGAAATTACGGCAACCCATTATGAAATTAAGCCTAGCACTATACAAAGTTTACCTTCCTTCTTAGGGCTTAGCACTGAAAATCCTTATGAATTCCTCAGTGATTTCAAAGCAATTTGTGAGACCACTAAAATGAATGGATTCACTGAGGATGCCCTAAGGATGCGTCTTTTTCCTTTCTCCCTCAAGGAAAAAGCCAAACATTGGTTCCAGTCCTTAACACCCAATTCTATCACTTCTTGGGCTCAATTGCAACAAGAATTTCTTAAGAAGTACTTTCCCATAGGCATGACCAATGATACTAGGAGAGCCATTACTACCTTCTCCAAGTATGAGGGAGAAGATTTCCATGAGACTTGGGATAGACTACAGAGCCTGCTTAGATCATGTCCACACCACGATGTCCCAAAATGGTAGCTAGTGCAGTGTTTTTATGATGGCCTGACCGAGTCCAATAGAAAAATGGTAGATGCATCATGTGGGGGGACATTCATGTTGAAAAGCGAAGATGAAGCATGGTCTATGTTTGAAAACTTGGGTAACAATTCTCTTCAGCAGGTTTCCGCCAGACGAAGGGCACCAGCACCTAAAGCACCCAAGACGGAGAGTTTGTATGAAGCCGGCCATTCCCTAAACATGGCCAACCAAGTAGTTGAGGCTATCACCAAGAAGTTAGATCAAGTTCTGTTGACTGCTGGTTTTGCTCCTAATGCTGCTCACACACACACTGAAGCATGCTCATTCTGTTCTAGTCCTATGCATCATGTAAATAACTGCCCTGTTACTGGAAATTATACTGACATTTCTAATGCGCAGGTTAATGCAGCTTTCTCCAGACCGGGTAATGATCCGTACTCCAATACCTACAACCCCGGGTGGAGAAATCATCCAAATTTCTCATGGAAGAATTCAAATTCGGGCAACTCAGCCCCAGGGCCACACACTCAATCCAACAGGCAGCCCTACCAACCTCAGTCCACTTACCGACCTCCACAGCAGCACTACCAGACTCCCTCAGAGTCTAATTTTGAGGATCGGATTGTAAAAGCAGTGACTGAGCTAACCAGAGAGATAAAGCAGTCAATCAAATCTCAAGAGAAAATAGTCAACTCACACTCCCAATCCATTGCCAAGCTAGAAGCTCAAGTCGGACAACTTGCCAACGCTATCAACAAAAAGGGCGAAGGAAAGCTTCCGAGTCAGCCGGTGGTAAACCCTTTGGGGCACTACATGATAGATGAGGGCACTTCATACCATCAGCAAGTTCAAGCCATAACTACCTTGAGAAGCGACAAAATAGTTGACAATCATGTGGAGGAGAAGAAGGATGAACACACGGAGGTTGCACAGAATTTGCAGAATGATAAAAGAAAGCAAGTGAGCAATGAGGCTTCGTCATCAGCAGCATCCACCCCAGAGAACCCATATGAGCCACGGGCCCCCTTCCCAGAATGTCTCAAGGCACCTTCCCACTTTGGGAAACAAGGAGAGAAAGTACAAAGCATGATGGAGATGTTCAAACAGGTAAAAATCAATCTCCCCCTTCTCGATGCCATTGCACAAGTGCCTGCCTATGCTAAGTTCCTTAAAGACTTCTATACTCAAAAGAGGAAGACCAGAAATAACATCCCCAAGAAAGTCCTTCTGACTGAGCAAGTGAGTTCCCTGATTAAGCACAACACTCCTCCAAAGTTCAAGGACCCCGAGGCTCCTACAATTTCATGCATCATCGGAAAAAGAGAGATTGATAAAGCACTCTTAGATCTGGGAGCTGGAGTTAATTTACTTCCCTATTCAGTATATCAGCAGCTGGGCCTATGGGAGCTGAAGCCCACCACAGTGATTCTGCAACTAGCTGATCGGTCTATTAAGAAGCCTAAAGGGATTGTAGAAGATGTGATCATCCTGGTGGATAAATTTTTCTTCCCAGTGGACTTTATCGTGCTGGATACCGAGCCTGTGCCCAATCCTGAGAAGCTGGTTCTTGTCATCCTTGGGCGTCCATTTTTAGCCACAGCAAATGCATGTATCAATTGTCGAACTGGAGTCATGGAGATCTCATTTGGCAATATGAAGGTTCGGTTGAATATCTTTTCTGCCTTTCAGCATGCTCCTGATCAGAATGAGTGTTTCTTTGTGGAGAGCATTGAAGATTATGTAGAAGATTCACTACCTAGTCTCCTGACAGAGGATCCAGTGGAAGCCTGTTTGACTTACTTCGACTTTGAAAAGTTCAACACCGACCAGTACATCGAAGAGGTTCATGAATTGCTAGACACTGCTGCAAGTGCAGATTTCCATCCATGGAGAGTAGTAAAGGAGCCCTTACCTGTGACATCAACCACTCCTCATGTTCCTTCTCTACTGTCTCCACCGAAACTTGAGTTGACGCCCTTGCCAGAAAAGCTCAAGTATGCATTTCTCGGAGCTAACAACACTCTGTTGGTCATCATTGTTTTTGATCTTCAAAAGGACCAAGAGGACAGTCTGCTAGCAGTTTTAAAGGAGCATAAAGAGGCCATTGGATGGACAGTGGCAGATTTGAAAGGCATCGACCCCTCTATCTGTATGCAACGGATCCATTTGGAAAAAGATGCTCGACCCTCCCGTGAGGCACAGCGCCGGTTGAATCCCAACATGAAGGAGGTAGTAATGAAAGAGGTAGTCAAGTTAGTTGATGCAGGCATCATTTACCCCATCTCCGACAGCAAATGGGTGAGTCCCACTCAAGTGGTTCCAAAGAAATCAGGTATCACCGTCGTTGAGAACTCTTCTGGCGAATTGGTTCCACAACACACAACCACGAGATGGCGTGTCTGCATTGACTACTAGAAGCTCAATTCCCATACTCGGAAGGATCAATTCCCGCTCCCATTCATTGATCAAATTTTGGAGCGTCTTGCTGGCCAAAGTTACTATTGCTTCCTTGATGGCTACTCTGGGTATAATCAGATTCCAGTTGATCCCCAAGACCAAGAGAAGATGACATTCACATGTCCATTTGGCACCTTTGCTTACCGATGCATGCCCTTCGGCTTATGCAATGCACCTGCCACATTCCAGAGATGTATGATGTCTATCTTCTCCGACATGGTGGAAAATTTTTTGGAGGTATTTATGGATGACTTTTCTGTTTTTGGATCTTCTTTTGATAAATGTCTCCATAATCTGTCACTTGTGCTTCAACATTGCAAAGAAACTAACCTGATTTTGAGCTAGGAGAAGAGCCACTTCATGGTACAGGAAGGTATAGTTTTGGGCCATATAGTGTCCAAAAGAGGTACTGAGGTGGACCGGGCCAAAGTTGAGCTCATTGAAAATTTACCACCACCCACTTCAGTGAAGCAGATCCGTTCTTTCCTAGGGTACACCGGCTTCTATCGTCGTTTCATCAAAGACTTCAGCAAAATCTCAAGGCCTTTATGTAACTTGCTTGCTAAGGATGCCCCTTTTCACTTTGATGAAGCATGTCACCAGGCATTCCAGCAGCTCCGATCCCTATTATCCTCTGCTCCCATCATGCAGCCGCTTGACTGGTCATTGCCCTTTGAGATCATGTGTGATGCATCTGACTATGCTGTGGGTGTAGTTTTGGGACAACGGGTAGGCATGCTTCCTCATGTCATTTGTTATGCTAGCAAGACTTTGATAGATGCTCAAGTTAATTACACAACCACTGAGAAGGAGTTGCTAGCTGTGGTATTTGCTCTGAATAAATTTCGCTCATATCTTCTGGGATCAAAGGTTATAATTTTTTCTGATCATGCTGCTCTGCGACATCTGCTGGCCAAGAAGGAAACAAAGCCTCGGTTGATCCGCTGGATACTACTTCTGCAAGAATTTGACATTGAGATTCGGGACAAGAAGGGCATTGAAAATGTTGTTGCTGACCATTTGTCATGGATTTTATTTGAGACACCCCAGGCGGTTCCTGTTCATGACTCCTTCCTAGATGAGCAACTCTTGGAAATTACTCCGAGAAATCCGCCGTGGTATGCCGATATTGTCAATTATCTAGCAACAAGTCGAATTCCTTCTCATTGGTCTAAGCAAGATAAGGACCGCTTCTTCAAGCAAGTTCAATTCTATCATTGGGAAGATCCAAAGTTGTTCAAGTATTGTGCTGATCAGATCATCCGACGTTGTGTCCCTGAGAGTGAATTTTCCAGCATTCTTACCTTTTGTCATTCTCTAGCCTGTGGAGGACACTTCAGTGCCAAGAAGACAGCAGCCAAGGTTCTACAATGCAGATTCATGTGGCCCACCTTGTTCAAAGATGCCTATGACTTCTACCGAGCTTGTGAGAGATGTCAACGCCTAGGAGCTATGTCTCGGAGGGACATAATGCCATTGAACCCCATCCTTATTGTCGAGATTTTTGATGTCTGGGGTATCGACTTCATGGTACCCTTCGCACCATCTTGCAGGTATGAGTACATTTTGGTAGGAGTGGATTATGTTTCTAAGTGGGTAGAAGCCATTGCCACAAAGACCAACGATCATAAGGTTGTAGTGAAATTCCTCCAAGCCAACATTTTCAGCAGATTTGGTACTCCTCGGGCTATCATCAGTGATGGAGGCAACCACTTTTGCAATCAGTTTTTCAAGGCCTTGCTTCTCAAGTACTCTGTCACACATAAGGTAGCCACTCCCTACCATCCTCAAACAAGTGGCCAAGTGGAAGTTTCTAACCGGGAAATTAAGCATATTCTGGAGAAGACGGTTAGGCCAGACCGAAAGGATTGGTCCTTGCGCCTCAATGATGCATTATGGGCCTACCGCACAGCTTACAAAACTCCCATTGGAATGTCTCCCTATAGGTTGGTATATGGCAAGGCGTGTCACCTCCTTGTGAAATTAGAACACAAGGCTATGTGGGCAATCAAGCAGTTCAATTTCGACATGCAAGCAGCTGGTCCCCACCGGAAACTTCAGTTGACAGAATTGGAGGAGCTGTGGCGAGATGCATGTGATAGTGCTCTCCTTTACAAGGAGCGGACTAAGGCTTTTCATGACAAACATATCTTGCCCAAGACGTTTATACCGGACCAGAAAGTATGGCTCTTCAATTCCAAACTCAGGCTTTTCCCTGGAAAGCTCCGCTTCAGATGGGATGGCCCCTTCATAGTCACATCAGTGTCGCCCCATGGCGCCGTCGAGCTGCGGGACCCAAAGGATGGCACTCTGTTCAAGGTCAACGGTCAAAGGCTGAAGCCCTGCATCCAGCACTTCAAGCCAGGTACAGACGTGGAATCCGTAGATTTGACGGATCCCGTCAATCTTTGTGATTAAGGCACTAACACCCTGGGCTCGAGCGCACACACTGTGCGCTCGATCCCAGAACACGGGCCTGCGCTCCAGCCCACCACAAGTGGGATCGAGCGCAGAAGCTCCACATTGACACACACTTGCACGAGTACGCTCGAGCGCACCTTTAGGAGCGCTCGCGCGTACCCACGCTCACCTTATTCACCCTCTGCGCAAGTGCGATCGAGCGCACGCGAGTGCCACTCGAGCGCACTTGGCCAGAGGCCTCACGTGACCTTTTTAGGTCACAAACCCTCTTTCTTTTCCCCCATTTCTTCCCCACCACCGCAGCCGTCTCTCTCCCCCACCACTGCGCACAAACCATCAAACCGCCACCACACGAAACCTCACCACCGCCGCACCCCCTACGGCTGTCGTACCACCACACGCCACCGCCCCACCGTCCTGTCCCCGCAATTTTTCTCCCTCTCCGACCACTTTCATCTCTCCCATTTCCCATTCTCCCCAATACCCCACCACCCCCATTTTTCCCAATTTTTTTTGTAGAAATCAGTAGTCCGTGGGTCCACGAACTGCTCTGTGTTGGTTTTTCTCTGTTTTGCAGGGGGTTGGGCAGCCCAGTAAGGTGGTTCTCCATCCCCTCCCTTTTGCAATGCCCACCAAGTGCTCGACGAATTGCCTCAACCAAGAAGCATCATGATTCAGGCCACTGCTTCCACATCTCGCTCTTCCCCTGCTCGGGATACCACCCCCGAGGCCCCATCCCAGCCATTACCACACTATAGGAAGCAACGAAAGCTGATTTTGGAGACCTCATTTGCCGTCGACATCGTTTTTCCGCAGCCTCCAAGCAACAAAGTGGGCGGTCAAAGAATGTCAATGCCGTGGCCTCACTGCCTTGTTCCATCCAGTCAGCCCCATCGCTTACGAAGGGCTGGGTCGGGAATTTTATGCCCACCTTACCTTCGACTGTACTCGGCCGGGCCTCCTTTCTTCATCAGTGGCGGGCATGGACGTTGAGCTGACACCCGACGACATTGCTGCTGCTTTCCAATGTTCGCATACTTGCCCATCGGACATTTTGGCTCGGGATGGTTCTCCTCGGTATTCAGACCTGCCGTCCGACCTCACACTGCAATATATTGTGGACGATATGTGCCGCGGCCGTTACACCGACGACCTCGGCAATTGCACAAGCAAGGTCCTGCTGCCGTCTCGCCTATGGTTCGTGGACTTCGTCTTGCTGAGGAATGTGTGTCCCTTCGGCCGAAAGACTCAGTGGCGCGGCCCCTTCCTCGCGGCTCTATACGCCTTTCAGAGAGGCTTTTGGATTTCCATCCCCCAGCTCACTTGGGATCAGATACATAAGTTCTGGGACGGGGCGATTGTGAGGCGCACTCAGGGCTCGTCTTCCTGGGGGCTTCCATTCCTTCTTCTCCTCACCCAGATCCTGCAGACCTGTGGCATTGAGGGTACACCCACTGATGGGCCGATCTCTGCACACCCTCAGTTTGGCCTGATTCAGTGGAACCAGAGTTATTCCCACATGCCGAGACGGCGTCGGGAGCCCGCAGCAGCTGAGGTCGTTAGGGAAGCTGATGGACCTGTACCGAATCAGACACAAGCAGATGAGCCGGTCGACAGAGCAGGAGCGGCACCCACCGTTACTAGCACCATGTCACAGTATGAGTCGCTCCAGAAAGAACTGCAAGAGCTCCGATCTGAGCTTGCTACCCAGAGGGCGGAGGACAGGCACCGGGCAAATGAACAGTTTGAAGCCCAGCAAGAACTGTTGCACGCCATTTTAGCACGGTTGCCACCTGCTTCAGGGGCATCTTCCTTTGCGCCACAGTGACAGGTTAGGTGCCTTTATCCCTTGCACTGTTTTATTGTTGTTTTCCACACACTAAGGACATTGTGCATTTTAAGTTGGGGGGTGTGGGCATACATGTTAGTTCTGAGCATGCAATTGATTTTCCTGTTGTGATTTGAAATTCATTTATGGGCTTAATATGACAAATGCATGATCACTTGATTAAAGAATTAAAATTATGTTACTTTCATTGGCAGCATGAAATATTACTTGTTTCAATTTGATTTTCACATCCACACCAGTATGTAGTCTGTGGGGCATAAAATCTAGAATCAATACTGTCTGGTTTCAATATTTGGAATAAATTGGGTAACTTATTCGAAAAATGACCTTGGCATAATTCAAAAAAAAAAAAAAAAAAAAAGAATCATTTTAAACTTCCCACCAAGTAACCGGACCTCTTGCTTCATTAAGCAGTGAGTGTTCGCGTCAAAAAGTGAGAAGTTTGGTTTGATTGAGAAAAAAAAAAAAAAAAAAAAGAAAAAAAAAAAGAAAAGTAGCTTAGCTTTGTAGCCTTTTTGACCCGAGTTAGTAAGTCCTTAGGGGTATCTTTACACCTAATGCCCTAAAACCATCTGGTTTGGGAGTCATTGGCCTAACACTTGATAAATGGGACAATCAGAAAGCTTAAGGGAGCTAAGTGAGCTTAAAAAAAAAAGAAAAAAAAAGAGGAAATTGTTGCCTTGGTTGTTTTATCCGATGGGGAGTCTAATGAATTTTTAGTATTGATCCATGCATGATTGAGATTAGTTTTGAAATCCCATGACTATGTGTTGAGTTCACATTCACTAATTGAATTTTGTAATATCTCATAATTGCCATGATTGAAGCTAAGTTGTAATTTCCTGAAATTGTGAAGATGGTGTTTGTTTTATTAAGCCTGTTAATGACTGAGAACCATGATGGTCATGAGATTGCATTCTTAGGAATTGCATGGTTAGAAAATGTTTGTGGGTATCATTCCTGGAAAACCCTCAAGAGACTTTACTCGTCCTCTAGGGAACTCCTAGGGGTTTAAAAGGCTTGTTGCATATGCTAAATGCAACCGTACATCCCACGAAAGCTGGATTTATCTTTTTATGTTCAATTTATTTTCTATTTTATATTGCTAAGGGACTAGAAATATGTAAGTTAGGGGGTGTGATAAGCGCCGAATATTGCACATTCAAGCCCCTTAATTTAGATATGTTAATTCCTTAGCATTGTTAGTTGTTTGATTTTGTTTTGTTTCTGTGTTTCAGGTCTTATGTGACAAACCATTGGAAATTGGGCTTAAAAGGACAACAAATTGAGTATTCTGAAGCTAGGATCGATCGTAGTACCCTTGGGATCGAGCGCACCTGCGCTCAAGCGTCTGCGGCCAGGGATCGAGCACAATGCGCTCGTGCACACAAAAGCTAAGTTCGAGCGCACATTATCTTGGATCGAGCGCACACAGGCATACAGTGCACGGCAAGACTCCTTTTCCAGCTTGGGCTTGGTTTTCAGTCTCCCAATTGGACTGGGAGACTGACTTCCGATTTTCTAAGGATTTCTTGGGTTTTAGGGTTTTCCAAATCCCTATAAATAGGGCTCTAAACATTGTAAACAGACACACCGCTTTCTAGAGAAAAATTCAGTAAAAATTGTCTTTGGAGCCTAGAAGATCATGAGCAGCTAAACCCAAATTGTGGGGTATTGATGTAACCCTTTCCAAGCACAATGGTTTGATTGTATTTAATTTCTAGTCTTTCAATTTATGCATGTTGATTGTATAATTCTGAGGATTGCTACAATTGATTTCTATTCTTCATATTAAATGCAATTGTTTTTAATTCCAATTCAATAATTGTAAAATTCTTATCTTGTCTTAGAAATTATTTTACTATTGTTGAACTCAAATTATTCTTATTTTCTGTGATTATAAGAATGATGGTTATACAATGGTTCTTAATTGGCATGTAATCAATAGGGCTAGATAGACCATACCTAGGAAAGACGGATCGTACTACACCCTAGTTTAGTGTAATTTAGGTAGACGATCCGTGCCGACCAAAGATGGGTTATGCTATTCCGTTGAATGGATGAATTTATTTTCATATGTTTTCTTGTTTAATTTATAACATGCATATAAAGAATTGCTAGAATTAAATATGATTAACCATTGATGTGCGGATCGTGGTGAAATCAATACCCTACTCTCTCTCTCTCTCATATATTTACTTTCTTTATTTTCCGTTTATTTTATGCACTTTAAATTCACACAAACAAATCATTCTCTTTTAATTAAGTTAACTTTGATCTTTTAATTTTGATAATTAAATCCCTGCAGTCCTTGAGGTTCGACACCCTCAATATAGCTCTATCCTACATGATTCGTACTATTGCGAGGGTAATTTTTATTATTGATATTTTTGGACACAAAAATATCACATCAAAGTCCATGTGGGATGATGGAGGAACCACACGGGCAGACATGATAGAGATTATTATCTCATTGGCATTACTTTCAAGATTAGGCGTTAATCCTATTATCTTATTTCCAAACATTAATATTTTAGGATGCAATATTTTGATGACCGGTCTTTGACTAGTACGCTTGATGATCTATTTATGATATGATGCTTTATCTTTACTTTGGTGATTATGTGTGTGGAATATAGTTGTTGGTTGTTGCTTTCTATTCCTATAGTTTAAAGTCTTCTGCCCTATTCTCTCATTTATGAGAGGTTAAGATCCTTGAATCTTGTCCCATGAGGGATGTAAGCTGGGAGACGAACCATGGAGTCAATTACCAGTTAATTAATTTTCACGAGGCGTTAGAGGTTCGGCCACCCCATTCCGGCCCTAGGCCACCCCCATTGGCCAAAATGAGGTGGTCGGGCCACCCCATATATATATATATATATATATATATATATAGGGTTTAGTTTTATTTTTTTTATTTTTTTATTATTTTAATTATTTTTTAGGACATGTAGCATTTCATTAGTTTGGCTAACGAAATGGTAACGGATGTACTAAACTAGTATGTTTTTTAGAAAAGTAGTAGTTCTTCATTCAAATAAATGATGGTCGAGCCGGAGTTCTACAAAGATAGAGCTAACTACTATAAAATAATAGTATCAAGGATACAACTAGGTGGCTCCTCCAGCCATATATGTTCTATTGGATTCCTAGTTGTTTCTTTAGCTAGTCCATGGGCCGCAGAGTTGGCCTCTCGTTTTACATGTCCAACATTCCAGCTTCTAAGAGACCTCAATGCTATTAGAATATCTTCAATGATTTGCCCATATCGTACCCAACTAAGAATGACCTTAACCACGAGCAAGGAATCTACCTCAAGAAAAATATCAAAGATGCCCACTTCTCTGCACAGCTCGACGGCACACAAAGCTATCGACGCTTCTGCAGTCACTGGTTCGTACAACGCTTGGATGGGTTTGCTAAGAGCGGCAATAACGCACCCTTTATTGTCACGGATAACTACCCCTACTCCCATGCACTTTGCCATTGATTAATTGCCACGTCCCAGTTCACTTTAAAAATGCCAAGTAGAGGTGGCTTACATTTCTGGTTGGGTATTATAGACGCTGTTAGGTCCCTGCCTTCTTCTTCATTTGCTCTCCGAAATTCCATTGCCTCATGCACAACCACATTGGGGTGGGTGAAGATCTCGCCATGGACCATAACATTTCTTCTCCTCCATAAGCTTTTCGCTATTAAAACGAGCAGGTTCACATCTTGTCTTGGTAGTAGGTCAAATAGGCTCTCCTCAAGCTCCAAAAAACTATCGCCCCCTTTGTTCATTTTTTGAAGTTGTCTTCCACGCATACTCCAAACGTCCTAGGGCAAGGGACACTCCCAAAGAATGTGATGGATAGTTTCAGTGTGCCTGCAGTAAAAGATAAACTCTCCTCTATAATAACTCTGCACTTCTTGAGGTTGTCATTTGTAGGTAGGATTTCGTTGCAAGCCCTCCACAAAAATACTTTCGCCGTATTTGGGACTTTCAGACTCCATATAGATTTCCAAATGGCTTGGGTTTTATTTTTGTGAGAGCACTCCCCTTTCATTCCCTCCCGTCACTCTTTCTCAAGATGATAAGCACTCTTGACTGAGAATTACCCATTAGAGATTGCCTGCCAAATCATTTTGTCATCTTGATCATACCGGCTTAAAGGTATATTGCATATTAACTCCATTTTCTCAGCATTAAAGCTGGTTTGAATAAGCTCCCTCTTCCTTTGAATCGGATTGCCCTTAATCAGAGCCTCCACCTTGGCATCAGTGAGGAGAGTACTACAACTAGCTTGAGGTGCAAAAGTGATAGGTTGGGGTAACCATTTGTCACACCTAATGCGGACAGACCTGCAATTTCCAATGCGCCAAAAAATAACTGCTTCAAAAAGGTCCCTCCTAGCCATAATGCTTCTCCACGCAAAGGAAGGCTTGTTTCCTAACTGTGCTGCTGAAGAGTGCCATGAGGGTAGTATTTGGCTAAAATTATTTTAGCCGCCAATATGACTTGGCTAGTAGTGTTTTTTGAAACATACAAGATCCCGAAATCCCAAACCCAAACCTCCTTGTGCTTTCGCCCTACTCATCCATTCCCAGCTCATCCAGTGAATATTTTTATCATTCTCCTTGCTGCCCCACCAAAATTTATGCATCAACTGGTTTATCTCCTTGTATAAT
This sequence comes from Corylus avellana, assembly GCF_965113065.1. Classification (NCBI taxonomy): domain Eukaryota; kingdom Viridiplantae; phylum Streptophyta; class Magnoliopsida; order Fagales; family Betulaceae; genus Corylus; species Corylus avellana. Next base: position 10,472,598 of record NC_142493.1, on the reverse strand, counting down.
TCTTTAGGGAGAAGAAATATGCTTATACTGTAGGTGGGGATGACTTGGATCACCGCCTCCAAAAGAACCACCTTCCCTGCTTGTGAGAGAAATTTAGTCTTCCAATTTGATACCCTCCTCCGAACACGATCCGACAGACTTTTGAATTCACTAATACGGGATTTACCCACAAGGCCAGGAGGCCTAGGTAAGTGTCATATCTTTGCAATGCTGGGACTCCCACAACTACACAGATCCGATCCATACTCACCTGGCTCGTGTTACGACTGAAGAAAATGGACATTTTATCATTGTTAAGCCTTTGACCCGAAGCTCTTTCATAACACCCCAGCACCTTACTCATGTATCCCCACCCTTGTTTAGTAGCTTTGCAGAAAAGTAGGCTATCTTCTGCAAAGAATAAATGGTTAATTCTCATACGCTTGAAAGATCTCTGAACTCCCTTAAGCCTCCCATTATTTTCTGCTTGTTGTTGGTGCATGCTCAACACCTTGGCACAAAGAAGAAAGAGGTATGGCCAGAGCGGACCGCCCTGTCTAATCCCCCTTGAAGGTTTTACCAGCTCTACAGGGGAACCATTCACAATAATAGAATATGAAACAGTGGTTACACATTGCATAACTAAATCAACCCATTTGTTTGCAAACCCCAATTTCCTCGTCACCTCCTCAAGAAAACTCCATTCCACTTGGTCATACGCTTTGCTCATGTCAAGCTTCACAGCCATGTACCCCACCCTACCATACATTCTAGAATGCATGGTGTGGAGGGTTTCGTAAGCTGCAAGTATATTGTCGGATATCATCCAGCCCGGAATAAAGGCTGATTGATTACAGGAGATAATGTGTGGAAGTGTAGCTTTCAAACAATTAGCCAAGACCTTAGAAAGGCTTTTGTAAACTACATTGCACAAACTGATTGGTCTAAAATTAGACACCTTATTAGAATTACCTTTCTTAGATGTAAGAGCTATGTGAGTGAAATTAATCTCAAGATCGAAACACCCAGTGCGAAAAAAAATCTCTTACCACTGAGATTACCTCTTTGCCCACCAAGCTCCAATGGTCTTGATAGAAAGCTGCAGGGAATTCGTCAGGACTAGGAGACTTAAGTGGAGCCATTTGGTTCAAAGGATTGCACACTTCCACCTCTATTACAGCACACAAAAGCTGCTGGTTCATCATTTTTGAAATCCTCAAAGGCAAAATCTAGAGGCATACATCAATCCCGGATGGTGATGAGGACATGAGAATTCCTTGGAAGAAATTCACAAAAGTTAATTCAATCATTGCTGGCGTGTCTTGCAACTCTCCAGCCTCGTCCATAATACAAGAAATCTGGTTTGCTCGTTGACATTGAGTGGTACTTGCGTAAAAACACATGGAGTTCTTGTCCCCATACACCAGCCATGCTTCCTTGGCTCTCTGACGCCACTTCAAATCCACTCTCTCCATAAGGTCTTGTGCTTTTGTTTGCAACTCCTTGATTTCTCCCGTGTTCCATTGTCCCTCAACAGCCTGTAGGTTCTTCACCTTTTCCAAAGTCTTTTGTATGTCTTTTTCGATTGGGTCTCTATTTATTCTTCTCCATTGCAGATAAAAATTTGTGCTTTTCTCCAATTTCCCCAACACCTGGCGCCACCCCCTAATGGTCCCCTCCTTGACTTTCAAAACTTTTTGAATGACTTCCTTTATTTCTTTTTGTTTCCAGGCGACTTCATACTAGAACCTACTGCATCTTTTGTCCCTACTTCTCCTCTTATTGTGGAACCATATAAAGATAGGTGCATGATCTAACATGCATGAGGCCAAAATGTCCACTTGTCTAAATGTGAATAACTTCTGCCAACGATTATTAGCCAAAGCCCGATCCAGGTGCTCCATGATGACTTGGCCTCCATCCCTCTTGTTGCACCACATGAACTTTGGCCCCACGAAACCAAGATCCTCCAGTTGACATATCTCCAGAGAGGTCGTGAACTCTTCCATTTGCCCTCTCGATTTCCAGCACTCCCCCCATTTTTCAGATGCTTATGCAATTTCGTTAAAATCCCTCGTACAAAGCCAAGCATCCGGGGAGAAAGACCGTAGATGACATAGCAGATTCCACGACTCCTTCCGCTTCCATACCTCCGGATTACCATAGAAACCTGTAAATTTCCAAGGCTATCCATGATTTTTCAATTTCACTATAGCATTATATGACGCCTACTATTGTTTTGAATATCAACCAAAATGTCCTTGCACCAAAAAAGTGCTAAACCACCACATTATCCCACACAGTCAAGTACAAACACACCATGGAAATCCAGACGAATCTTGATTATTTCCAATTCGTGTGCATGTTGCTTGGTTTCCATTAAGAAAACCAGCTTGGGTCTCTTCTCCTTCACTAGGTGGCAAAGGCCCTGAATTGTCTGGGGGTTCCCAAACCCCCGACAGTTCCAACTTAATAAACTCATTGCTCCCGACGGGGCTGTGGAGCAACCGCCGCCTTAACCATCACATCCTCCTCTTCTGCCCACCCCCCCCCCCCCCCCCCCCCACCCCCAACTTCCCTTTCTTTCTGTTGGTATCGATACTTTCAAAAGAAACCAACGCATCTGCCTTTCGAATACCTGCCACAGCCAGCACCTAACCCCCATTCTAATATGATTTTTGTCCCACCTTAGCTCCTTGGGAAACCTCCACTTTGGACTTGCATGCCACGTGCCAATTGACTAGTGACATCTTCAATATTCTCCACCACCTGTATTTTTTTCCCTAGGCGTGGTCTTCTTTCCCAAATTGCCAAATTATTGCCTTGTGGGAACCTATAGTAGGATTTGGTCAACCATTATTCTGTCTTTAAGGCCCCCCGAGATACTCCTGTCCCTCATGATATTTTCCACACTAGTTTGAGCTATTACACCTAATTTATAGCCACCAATTGGAGAGGGTGAAAATATGGTAGGATTTTCCTTATGGACGTCGTCCCCTCCAGCTGGCAGATTGCTTCCGCCATTCCTGCCTACCTTACACCCACTTAATGTATGCATGGAATTCCCATTATTCCCGCTATGCAAATCTTCCGCAAGAATGTTTGCACCTCCGCTTACCGGTGCTCTTGACTTCCCTAGTCCGAACTGCCGTTAGGAGTCATGGAATATTTGTCACTTCGTCCCCTTTCCTTGTCCAACCGTTGCTTTGGGGATGTGACTCACAACCAAGGGCCATACTCCAGTTTTTGTTCACCTCCCTGGTTCTGATGAATACTACGCTTAAGGCAGCCCAAGTTTCCATGGCATATAATTCCACAGTTAAAGCAGAACATTGGAATTTTTTCATATTGGAAAGCTACCCAATGCTCCTTCTCCTTGATTTTTAGTAGTCTGCCTCTTAGGAGAGGTTTCAACAGGTTGATTTTTATCCTCATCCTCAGGAACTCGCCCCATCCTACGCCATCATCATTTATATCTACCTTATCTACATCCCCCATCAGAGATCCCAACTTCTCTCCCATCTCCTTACCCATACAAGCCAACGACATATTGTACATTCTAACCCAGAAAGCCGCCCTATGAATGGTAATTGGGTGGGTGATGTGCTCCCATCAAACTCCACAGCTGAAAACAGGCTACCCTCAAAAACCCATAGTCGTCCTTCCATCACTCGTTCCTTATCCGACATATGTTCAAAATCCAACAAGAAGGTGTTTTTTCCTAACACCTTAAAAGCCAAAGAACCCATAGGTCTCCATCCTTTAATCAAAGTTGATCTAATTCTATCTTTCTCAACACTCCTCTTTGACATTCGCTTGCCCACCAGACAAGATTTGCCTTTGAAAGCAATGTTTGTGAACTCATCTACTTGCACCTTCACAACATCGCTTTCTTCCTCCAGCAGGGTAAAGTTACCCTAGAGCGTAGTTAGGTCTTCTACCATTCTCTTCATGTTGGCCTAGTCCGGTTGCAACTCCTATACGCCTGATGCTTCAAAATCCCCCACTGCTATACCTTTACAATCCCGAGAGGATTGGAAGAAAAATTGTTTTTCCTCTAGGTTTTCCGACGGTAGACCTAGAAAGGAAAAAAGCAAGGGGGTTAGCAGTAAACTGGTATTTATCCATAAGTCAAGTATCATCTGTGATATAAATTCAAACCTAGGTAAAAAAACAATAAAAACATGAAAACCTAGATACTAAAAAGATAATTAACCCAAAATAAAAATCAAGAAGTGATACAAAAGAGGCCCAAAATCAAGGAACAAAATAAAATTTTTTTAGGGAAACTTTAGTTTGCCCTCCTAAACTTCCAGATGATTTGATAAACATTCCTAAACTTTCAAAATTCTCACTTAAGACCCTTGAACTTTGGTTTGCTCATATGAAAGACCATTCCGTTTATTTGAATAGTCAAACCCAAACGGAATGACCCTCACGTGACTTTCATGAGGTTTTTTACCACTGACTTACCTATCTTGCCCTCACCCTCACCCTTACTCACCCTCACCCTTATTTTTCTAAAATCCCATTAAAATACTTTGTAAACTTTTCAACACAGTTCTGTAATAATAAAAGTCTTAAAATCTGGATTAGAGGTGAGATTATTTCAACAACACGAACTTGAAAACCCAGCCAAAAGACGAACCAAACATTCAAGAAAAACGCATGGTAGTGTAAATTCAAGGATGAAAAATAAAAATTCACCGTACATGAACTTGATCTAAGCAAAGATCATGTTCCCCTGCCCTCCAACAACATTTATACAAGAAGCTAAATTGGTTGCTTGATTCTCTATCAACGGGGCACCGATCAACATTTTATTCTTTATGTACGGTGTTTTCTTGCTTTCTTTCAACTATATGGGCCATTGCAGATTTAAACATCAGCTATGGCTATGGCGAAGAACAGCTGTGACCCAGCGGCTGGGTTAGGGGACCCAGCCTGGGTCTCCGGCTGTGACCTTGGGTCTGGCCGTAGACCCATCCGTTTCGCGCTTCCACCAATTCCGGCCTGCGATGATGTCTTAGAATGAGGATGCGAGCACGCTTGCCCCTGTAATTGCTTGCCCCTGATCTAGCAAAAGACTTCTCAATCTAAAAACCCCAGCTTCAAGAATTGCTTGCTCCTGTAATTTTCTAACCAAGTGCTGGTTCAATTGGTGCAGTTTCTTGACAGACCCATCCGTCAACCGTGACCCAGCGGCCGTGAAGTTACTTTGCTGGTTCAATTGGTACAGTTTCTTACCAATTGCTGGTTCATGGCGTTTCTCTTTACAGACCCATCCGTCAATTTGATCTCTTGGGTTTCCTCTTTGTTCAATTTTTTAAATGTCCATATAATCGCTTTCAACATTACCAGCGGACTTGATTTAGGTTCTTCTCGCTTTGTTCAACACCTCCAAAACCACCCGATGCCGACGACTATCATGGCAACACCACACCGGACCACGACGACAGTGCAAGGGTGAGGGTGAGGGCAAAACGGGTATGACGAAGGCAAAAAACCACGTACAGGTCACGTGAGATGGATTCCGTTTGGGTTTAACAATTCAAATAGACAAAAGGGTTCTAAATAAGAGCAAATCAAAGTTCAAAAGTCGTAAGTGAGAGTTTTGAAAATTCAGGAGATGTTTATCAAATCGGTTAGAAACTAAGAAGAGCAAACTGAAGTTTTTCCTATTTTTTTTATCAAATCGGTTAGAAACTAAGAAGAGCAAACTGAAGTTTTTCCTATTTTTTTTAATTGAAAAACTCCCAAGCGTTGGATCAATACTTGAAGGAGGTTAAAATGAGGAATTTTAAATTGGAGAAAGATAAATTTAACTAAATTTTCAATCTCCTCACCCAAAGAGTACGAGGTGTGTTGACTATTTTCACCCTTACTTCTGAGTCAATATTTTGCACTGGACGTTGTGCGTTGGAGATCATTGTCTTCAAAAATATACATGAACAAAATTGTCTAGAGGCTACATTCAATGGTTATGATTCTCAGGATATAGTGGAGGAGGGTAAAAACTATAAGGGTTAAATACCTCAAACCCTCCTAAGGTTTACTAACTTTATTTTTTCTTTCCTGGGGTTTCACTTTTATCACAGGACCCACCTGGGGTTTGATAAAGGACCAATTTAGTCCATCCGTTAGTTGACCGTTAAGACTGACACGTGGATCAATCGGATGTTGACACGTGGCACTTATTTAATTTTTTTTTTAATTTTTTTTTAAATTAAAAAAAAAAAAAAAAAAAAAAAAAAAAAAAAAAGAAAAGGAAAAAACCGGGGGTGGCCGAGCCACCTCCTTGGCCATTCGAGCCACCCCCAGTTTTTTCCTTTTCTTCTTTTCTTTTTTTTTTTTTTTTTTTTAAATACATTTTTTTTTAATTTAAAAAAAAAATAAAAAAAAAAATTAAATAAGTGCCACGTGTCAACATTCGATTGGTCCACGTGTCAGTCTTAACGGTCAACTAACGGATGGACTAAATTGGTCCTTTATCAAACCCCAGGGGGGTCCTGTGATAAAAGTGAAACCCTAGAGGGGAAAAAAATAAAGTTAGTAAACTCTAAGGGGGTGGGAGTTTAAGGTATTTAACCCAAACTATAATCTAGAGTTGAGTAATATTATTATAATATAGCTTTTATTTGGCTTCAATTTCATTAATTATAATTGTTTCATTCATTCTACTTATTTGGATTCCATTATTTTTACTGAAGAGATATCTCAAAGAACATATTACTTGATGAGAATTGATTGGACATTTGGATGTTGGCTCCAATTCAGTAAGTTTCAAATATTAATTTTTATTTTCTATTTTGGACATTGAGCTCTCCCAAGATGTATATCACTGACCCAACAGTGACCGAGACATTTGCTGCATGGAAGACTCTGCTTTTTTTGTAGAGATTTAGGACGTCGCAATGTCATTCTAAAAGGTTATGCTCTTAAGGTAGTACATGCTCTTCGGAAAGATGATCACTGTTGGACTAGGTATGGTAATTTAATTGCAGACTCGAAGATTATTTTCCACAGTTTCCAGTTTGGGTATGTGATATATATAAGAAAGGAGGGAAGTAAATATGGCCGCCCATCTTTTGGCTAAGGCGGATCTCCAAAAATTTGATGGAAGATTATCTTATGTTCCTTCGTAATATTGTAATTTCAAAGAGGATAAAATTTTTCTCCAAACCAATCTAGAAGATTTAAAACAGTGACAAGTGTCTATAAACATTTAAAATGTGCATTAAATTTAGTCTAAGTTAGTAAACTGTTATTAATGATGTTAAGAATTTAATGTTCATTTTAAATGAGTTGAAGGATATTTCATCCAGACTGGTTTGAAGGAAATTTCTGTCATTTCAAAGAGTTGTATGGTTTGATTTTCGTTAATAAATGCATGGTGTTTCGGTTTAAAAAATAAAAAAATAAATTATGTACATACATATATTGTGAGATTTTAGATTTCCCAAAATTTTATCATTATAAGACCAGCCTTTTTATATACACATTTGTTAGTTGTTAGAATAATATCCTATAATCATGAGATTACAATGAATCAATTAATGGAAGACAATTGATCAAGAGTGGTGCCAAATTTGATTAAATGGTGATGGTAAATATGAAGACTTTCCTTCGGTGGAGAGATCATGATCTTGTTCTGAATTTGGCTGGTTATAATATCTGGCATTATTACTTGATCCACTTTCCTTAACACCTTGTCTTAAACTAACGCTAAAGGAAGAACCTTGAGTTTGGATCGCCTGAAGGCGAAGCATAGAGAGACAAGAGGGATGGTAAAATTTTCAACAAGTTGATCTTTTGTTGAGATAAAATTGATGAACAATGATCAAGAACAACCTTATCACGTACAAAATAGAATTCGATCTCACTATGCTTCATTGCTTTGTAAGTGTATAGACCACCTGGTTGACCGTCAAATAAGTGGCTTCAATGTTGTCACACCATAGAATTAGGCTTTAGAGAAGAGTGAGTCCAAGTTCTTGAAATAAAGATTGAAGCCAAACTATCTTAACAATAGTGTTGGCTAAGGCCTGATACTCAACCTCAGTATTGGGCCGTGAGACTGTGGGTTGCTTACGAGCACTCCAAGAGATTAGAGTTGAGTTCAGAAAAATGCAGAATTCATTCATTGATTTTCTATCATTCGAACAACCAGCCCAATCCCTATTAGAAGAGGCATTAAGTAAAAATTGACTACGTTTTTGTACAGTTTAGCAAGAAAAATCTAGGCTGCGCAGGGGGAGAAAGATGTGTTTAAGGATATATGGGAATGTTGACTCGTCATACTTACACGTGTGTGAAATTACTACTTTTTGTCTGGACAAGTAAGTGTTGCACCATAAAGTAAGTTTTGGTTCAACTAATTTAGTTGGTAAAATTTGTAAGAACTTGCTTAGAAGTAAGGATATCAATTCATGTTTGTGTGTGTCATGTTGATATATATATAAGACTATAAATATTAACCTTAATCCAATCTATTTAATTAAATGGGTTAGACAATTAACTTTAATATGTTAATTTTGTATTAGATTCATATCAGGTTCGCGAGTTGTTTCAAAAATTATAAGTCTTAGTGTTGCATATTGAATTCGGGTTTTGTTAAGACATGGGTATTAGTTAAACATGCCAAACTCTTTAACCTTAATCCATTAATTTCATGTTGACTTTGCATGTCATATCAAAAATTATGAGCCTTACTAGAAGAATCTGCTTATATTGAATTTGAGGGCTCAGAGATGTCATCTAAATTATCTTTAAACGAAGTGTAAAGACAACATTTATGGAATGTATCCTCTAAACTGAGCCCAATGAGACGAGTCAAAATTCATTGTTAGTCTTATTTGCCCAATGAGATGAGGTGTGAAAGACAACGTTTATGGAAGGTATCTTCTAAATTGAACCCAATGAGACGAGTCAAAATTCATTGTTAGTTTTATTTGCCTAATGAGACGAGGTGTGAAGACAATGTTTATGGAAGGTATCTTATAAATTGAACTCAACGAGACAAGTCAAAATTCATTGTTAGTCTTATTTGCACGGGTAAAAAGAAGGGCGAGCCAAAACACAAATTTTCATTTGGATTTCAAAATTTGACTCTGAACAATTTGGCCATAAGAAATTGTTGAGAGAACTGTTAACCCTCTCAACTTATTCATAGCCTCCATTTTGAAATGCCGTTATGAGCTCAATGATTTAATTCAAATCCTCACATTCAATGAATGTTTCAAGCTCCCAACATGAAGCACATGCTGTCCCAAGGCAATTTTCCGGCTTCCATGCTCATCAACCACACTCAAGTCCTTGCAAACATCCACCTTAAACCTGACCATTGTTTCTGTTTGTGCCGTCAAGACCACCTTCTCAAATCCCAGCAAGTGCTTCTGTGGGGAGTTGTGTATTGATGGAGGAGAAGAGAATAAGAAAACAGTATGGCTTCCACCCATCTTTCCCATGTTTTTAACTCTCAGATGTATATCAAAACCCAAGTTTTGACAACGTTGTTCAACAACATCTAATGACTTACATCTTACTGAGTGACAAATGTGACCCTCTTCTAAAGGAATATTAACTAGCTTAGGTGCTTGAGCTAGGTGGTGGGAAAAGCTGGAATAGCTTAATCCATCACCAAATGAATAAACAGTTTCCCCAGTGTAGAATCTGTAGGTCCTGCCAGGGTAGCCTTTGGAAGGATCTGGTCTCATGTTCATGTTTGTCATGGGGACCTTGTCAACGTATGATTGTGGATACCATGTCATGGGTAGTCTTCCACCTGAAACAAGAGTGATCAATGGGCTTCAAGTTTCCATGTTATTAAGCATGCAGGAAAAGAAGTCATGGAAACATAGACATGAGAAATTATGATGTCAGAATAGTATGTAAATAAGTACAAATGACTTCGGGAAACAAAATTCGAACTCAAGACCTTTACTCTGATACAATGTTAATTCACCAATTATTCCAAAAAATATATATTACATATACTTCTAAGTGCACACTCCCTGTCGTTGAAATGAAAATCTCCATTGGATTCTAGGTTTAATGGTGATTTTCATTGCTACGTCAAGAAGTGTATTTGGAGGAAGTAAGCACTTGGGAGTGCATGTAGTATTCTCTATTCCAAAAGCTTATTGAAAATGGTGAATTTTGATTATCTGATTGATGTTTTAACACTATATTAGGTGAAATCCATAAGTCTATGTTACTAGCATGCAACTTAGAACTTCAATAAATTAGGAGAATGAATCATCAAGCAGGAGATGGAAATAAAACTTACTTGGATTATAATACCCAAAAATTACATCCGCTATGGCAGCTCCCCCAGCTTCTCCAGGGTAACCAACCCATAGGATGCTTGTGATTTTACTATCATTTTTTGCAAATGAGACATCCATGCCCCCTCCAGACATTATAACAAGAATTACTGGTCCTACAGATGCCTTTGTAACTTCTGTTATTAAAAGTTGCTGTTGGCCTGGAAGCGTGATGTCGACCCTGTCACGACTCTCTGCTTCTATAGATAGATCTGCACCCATTATAAGCACAGTGGCATCTGCTGAGGCTGCTATTTTCTTAGCTTCATCTACCTGTGCAGTGCCACAGGCCACATTCGAGCAGCCAGCCTGAAAAGATGTCGCGACGGAGGCCGTCAGACCTTGCAAAGGAGTTGTGTATTTGCATGGCGTGCCTGCAACATTTTCAGCAACATTAGACAAACTGATTTTAGAATGATTTAGAATCACCATTTCTCAAGCATGGATGCTAATCTTGCTTGGTAAAGTGTCCAGTTAAGCAAGCATTTGAACTCAAGCAAGTTACCCTTGCAAGTCATTCAATATCAGGAAACAAATGATTGTATTTATTCCTTTTGTGGTTAGAAAGAAATGTAGTACAAGTACTTAAAAGAATATTGAGGCAATTTTCTCATTCATACTGATAGCCACATCAACAAGTGTAAAACAGAAAGATAAAATAGGAAACTAAATGCTCCTAAAGTGCATTACTGAATCGTTTTCCTTAAGAAATTATTTGCCTCTACCAGTTCTGATGAATTGGTAAAGTGTGGGTGCTCCACACCGTACTAGATTATACACCCAAGTATTGCTTACTTTGAAGCAATAATTTAGTATGAGTTGGACCTTACAAATGCCAACTTCAATTCTTTTTTTTTCATGTGGGACTCTCTTCTTCCAAGGCTTTTTAAAACATTCACAAACCACGAACTATATATATATATATATATATATATATATATATGTACTAATTTTGAAAATGGTTTTAACAAGTCAAGTGCTCTTTGATGGCTTCTCCACTAAGAGGGCAACCAGACAAATAAAAAAAGTTGCGAATTTAAGTACCTTCATAGTTTCCAATCATGGTTTTTGTGACATTGGCGTTGGGACCAATTACTGCCAAGGATTTGATGGCAGTGGGAGACAGAGGCAGAGACCCTGGACTGTTCTTAAGCAGCACTATTCCTTGCCTAGCAGCCTCACGGGCCAGTTGCTGGTTCTCTGGCGTACACACATCTTTTGGACCTAGTTTGCCGTAAAGTTGTTTGCTTGGGTCACCATCAAAGAAGCCAAGTCTCATTAGAGTAGCAAAATTGTTTGAGATTGCCTTGTCAACAGCTGCCTCATCAACAAGTCCTCCTTTTATAGCACCTTCTGTGTATTTGCCAAGGAAAGATCCACAGTCAAGATCCAATCCTGTAAAATCAAAACAAACAGCAAATCATTTAGTCACTACTGAAAACAGGAAATATAGGATATCCACAACTCTAGTAGAATATGTGACTGAAATGGAGTGAACTGACGAAGACGAAGTTCGAACTCGGAACCTTTGCTCTGATACCATATTAAATAACCATGTATCAGAAAATGGTTTACTTAATCATTTAATAGTCAAATTAATTTTGATACATATAAAAAGTAAGGGATAAATTACTATTTGCAATCCAGCTACACTATATAATCTGAGTTAATTGCCCCTATTGCTGAAACTAATCAATTACCTGACCATTTTTTACATGATCAAAGATCTTGTTGCAACAAATCCAAGGATGGAAATTGAGTTACCTGCCAATAGAGCTTTGGCTGCAGCCTCCTCTGGTGTCTTGGTGTAGTGTTGGGAATTGTAGTAGACATCTACTGAATCACAATCCGAAACTATGTATCTGCAACAACCCAAAAGACAGGTATAACAATATCAGTGACTGATAGGCATCCATCTTACATTTACAAAACAGGAAAAGACTTGGGAGAATCAAATATAATACCCATTTAACTTCCATTCGCCTCGGATGACTCCGGCAAGGAGGTCTGGGTCTGCACAGGTTGGCTTACCATTAACCTGGTTGTAGGAACACATGACACTGGCAACATTGCCATCAATAACACAACTCTTGAATGGTGGTTGAAATGTATCATCCAAATCCTGCTGTGATACCTAACTCACCAAAAGCAAAACAAGACAGAGAATGACAATTATGATCCTGAAATAAAATCATAATAACTCATACATACTACCAAACATTGAATTAATGTGTATTACCACAGCATTGAAATGGTACCGGTCGGTCCCTTTCCAGTTGTCCAAATCATAGGCTGTATAATGTTTACAACATGCAGCAACCTTGAGTCCATTTTTGTCGCCATCATCTCTTTGTTGAAGGCCTCTTACATAACCTGTTGCATATTTACTAGACAGCAATGGATCTTCTCCAGGAGTCTCCTGCCCTCTTCCCCATCTGGGGTCTCGAAATATGTTAATATTTGGTGACCAATATGTCAAGCCTGCTAGTCCCACATTGTACATTGCTCTTGCTTCCGTTGAAACCACCTGCATATATTACATACCCATTAATTTCAAATCATTTCAAAATATCTTTTTGTAGCATTTGTCTTTTAAGTTGTGATCTTTTTGTTCACACTGTAATTTCAAAATATCCCAACTGCTCCAACAGTAAAAGTTCAAACATAAAGACTAAAAAAACCGAAAAAGTAAGTAGCATACAGAGCATTATCATGCTTTATGTGATAATGTTCCTTTTACTTTTTGGTCCTTTTGGTTACAAAATTCTTCTGGTCTAATAACGTTTAGTGACTGCCCAATTGTACATGAGTTATATGCTTATGCAAGAGATTAGCTACTTGATAATATCGCCCTAATCAATCACCATCACCTTCTGATATCTTAATTACCTCTGCAAGCTGGACTCTTTTATAATTCCACCAACTACCCATCACAAATATTTAAGAACACAAAATTATATCTTTCTTTCACAAATTAAAGCGAAGGTGAGGAAATAAAGTAGCCCCAATAAGAATACTCCACCTACTCTTCATATAACAATAAAGCCTATAATATACAGGAAAATAAAATATATTTTTCAAGCACTATGTTATTCGGTTATGTTATCATTTTCATTGTATTCCAGACGGCAAGGCGAAGAAGAAAGGATCAAATTCAATCGGTAATCAAAAGATGATAATGACACGTTATCAAAGATGACAAAAATAATCGGACCACCGACACTAATGTGTTCATGTTATCCGACAAACACCCACAAAGGATTCACTAATCCATCTCATCAAACTCTGTGAACAAATCTAGCCATAAAAATCTGAAATGGGTCATGACCGGAAATGTAAATCAAACCCATTATCAAACAGAATAGATATCATCTGAAAGATAAACAAAAATAAATGAAAGTTTAAGACTTTGAAAACTCTCTTACCCTTCCAATGGCTTGGAACAGAGAAGTATTGAATGAAGCCGCAGTGAGAATAACCTGAGGAAAGCTTGTAGCTCCAGGCACCGCATTGGAAAACCGAGTGCCTGGACCGACGTAAGATACTCCATGAAGAGCCTCCGACCACCACTCATATTTCGGTATCCCAAGCCTACTCACACTCCCTGCTGTATTCACCAAGAACGAGATCTTCTCCTGCAATGTCAGCCTCTTCACCAAGTCTCCCACTCTCAGATCAATCCCAACCGACGTATTACAGAACCCGAAGCTCGCCAACGCCGGATTGCTCCCAACATCACAGGCAAAAACAGGTGATGATTGGCCGCTAACCCGGCTGGAGCTCAAAGAAAGCAGAGCGAAGGAAATAGAAAAGCAGAGCAAAACAGGCACCTTCGGTGCCCTGTTTTGAGCAGAGGCCATAGTGGCTACCTTTACACGATTAAAACAGAGCTTCAAAAGTAAAGGTATCTTTCTTGTGCCTTAAGGTCGTTTTATTTTTATAGAATACAAAGAATATTATAACACTATGAAAACAAACACAAACGTGTTGTTTTTTAGTAGTCCGTGATGGATGATTGGGAAGAAAATGAAACTCCTATTTAATGTGGTTTGTTCTGGCAGCGACTACTGGTTTACACTCTTCGATTCAGGGACTTGTAGAGGCTTTATAAGAGTCCGTGAAAGGGCATGCTTATCCATTGGAGCGCTTCTTTCGCTCTTGAACAAGTTGCTGCCGGAGTTTAAACGGTTTACTCTCTAACAGGATCCGACTTAATAACAGTATAAATGCGGTACTAAAAACAACGGTTAAGAATGAATCTTATAATTAATTTACTTTTAAAATTTTTTAGTAAGAAAAAAAAAAAAAAAAAATTTAAGAGATTCAATCTTAATCATGTAAGCCACGTCCTCTCTAACGTGTCAATTGTGACATTAATCTCTTATTATTATATTTATTATTCTTAATTGTTTACTTTTTAAAGTGTTAATTGCCACGTCAGCTTTACATGTTATAAAGTAAACGCTAAAAAAATTTAAAAAGAGAAAGTTTGGGCAGCACTTCAGTTGATTTGGTTGTGCTGCGTGGAATGCAAACACAAACTTGATGCGAGTGATGTGGGAGAGGGAGAGGGAGAGAAACAGAGCATGCTGATTTGGCTTATTGGGTAGGAATATAGGGTGGGGTTAAAAATCTCGTAAATTGAAAAATAGGGTATACTGATTTGGCTTGGTAAGTAACTCACATGAGAGATAGGGCGGCTGGTGTTTCGGCTGTATCATAGGCTCATAGCCAAGCCGGCTTTGGGATAAAAAGTGGTCACAGAGAGAGAGGGAAGGTGGGGGGTGGTGGGGTTGGCGGTGGGGTGGCCAATTTGCTAACTTGGATATTGTTCACATGCCAAAATGTTAATGAGTTTGGGCAGTCATTTTAATGGATTTTTCAATGCAAATGTTAACCATATTGGAATAAATACAACCTTGATTGGTCGAATTAGACCCATGTGGTCATGTCCAATAAAAAAAAGAAAAAAAAAAAATCAAATGATCATGGATTTCCTGTCAAAGTATCTAGATGGGAAAAAAAAAACCTTATCCTTCTAGAAAAGTGGAAAAAGAAAATGAAAAATTAATATGGCTGACAGAAAGCACCCATAGAAAAGATGAAAAAACCACCCACAATATCATTATTGGTCTTTTATTGATTTCATTATGAAGAAATGAAAATCAACTTGAATGATCTTTTATGATAAATTGGCGGCTGAAATTCCATTAACACACTTTGATGGTTCCAATTTTTCATATATTGGTTCCAATTGACTTGAAGTTGGTTTTTTTTTTTTTTTTACATGTCCGTAAAACAGGGGAAGGGAAATTCGAACTAGTGACCTTCGCTTCATTAAGCATAGTCTAGATTATTGAGTTACCTCCCGGAGACGACGACTTGAAGTTATTAGTTATCTTAGAACCCCTCCTAAATTTTATGAACTATAACTTTTTTCCTCCATAAAATACTCTAGTTTTGAGTCATTACAAAAGAGTTTCTTATCGTACAAAAGCTTCTAGATAAATCCTTCCATGAAATAACCACATAGAATAAGAAATTCATTATTATAAACCTTTTCTAACCAAATCTTTAATTCTTAGTGTCGAATGTAATCATATGTATTAGATTTTATGTTGGCTAATTCGGTGTTTATTTAGAGTGCTCGTTTCCAGCTCGTCTAAACAAACTACATCAATAAGGGATACCGAGGCATTACTTCACTAGCTTGTGCTGGTCTAAACGTGATGCTCAAGTAAAGTTCCAGTACTACTTGGTTGGAAGATGTGTTCAAAGACTCAACCAAATGAGTGATTAAAGAAGAACCTTCGAGAAACATATTCGCTAGCTTGATCTTTATGGGTTTGGTCTAGAGATTTAAGGAGAGTTCTAGTATTGTTCAGTTGAGAGACTCGATCGAACGAGTTTATTCATTGCATAAAATCAAGTCTTCAAGAAAAGCTCGAATGGAAATCACTACAAAATCAAGTTTTTTTTACGAACCATTTTTAACATGTCAATGGTATTGACACGTCAGAAAATTCTTTTTGACTTGTCTCAACAGTTAAAAGGGTGGGTGTCAAAAAATTCAAGTTTTTTACGTGTCAATGTTAACACATTAGTAATTTCTGACGTGTCAGAAACTAGAACGTAAAAAAAAAAAAAAAAAATTGACGTGGTGAAAATGGTCAAAAAAAATTTTGACGTGGTAAATTTACCACGTTAGAAAAATTTTGACGTGGTGAAGTTTACCAGGTCAAAAATTCAAAAAAATTATTGACGTGTCACACCGTTTGATACGTCAAAAATCTTCTTTCTTTTTTTTTCATTTATATATTTTCTGAATTATTCGAGTTTATACCCAGATTTATGTATTAACCTGATATTCAATACATTCAATATATATCCAATATATCCAATATATATCCAATACATTCAATGTATATTCAATATACATTCAATTTAATACATTCAATCCAATACATTCAATATCCAATATTCAATACATTCAATTAAATCCAATATCTATATTTACATTATCCAATACGTTCAATTCAATCCAATATTTACATTTACATCTAATATCCAATTAATCCAATATATCCAATTAATGAAATACATCAAATACATTCAATTAATCCAACACATCAAACATCTCCAGTACATCCAATTAATCCAATACATCAAACATATCCAATTAATCAAACATATCTAATACATCCAATTAATCCAATACATCCGATTAATCCAATTCATTAAGCATATCCAATACATCAAACATATCCAATACATCCAATTAATCAAATACATCCAATTAATTCAATACATCAAACATATCCAATACATCCAAGCCAATACACATATGAAATCCCAATTCAATTTGCATATACATCAAATACATATGAAATTCCAACACAAATTAATTAAACAAAATTCCAACACATTTACAAAGTTCCAACACAATACAAAACAAAACAAATATATACATCGAAAATACGTTCCAACACAACACAAAACAAATATACAATCAAACTATCTCTGTTCTATCTGCTACAAATATACAATCAAAGACAAATATACAACACATATAAGTTCCAACTAATCTCAACAAACATATAGTTTGATCTAACTATATACATCAACAAATAGTAGGGATGTCAATGCGGGCGGTTAGAAACCGCCCGCTAACCGTTAACCGCTATAACTGCTAATTGCTAACCGCTTAACTACTTAACCATATTAATCACTAACCGCCTAACTGCTATAACCGCATAGCAGTTATTGGGTTTACTAACCGTAACCGCTAATCACTAACCACCTTTTTATATAATATATTTTTATAATTATAATTATAATTATATTTATACATATAACATAATCACTTGATCATTAAATCACATTTTTTTTTAGATAATTAAATCGCAATTTGAGTATTAATATATTATCACTATAATTTATATTATTATATCACTTGATTAATTGATCATTAAATCATTTGATTATATAATAACAAGTTATACATATATAATATGACATAACTCATAAGTATACCAATTCATACTAATACAACAATTAAGTATCTAGAGACTTAGTTCCAATATATGTTATAAACTTATAAGTCTATATATATTATAAATTATAATTATACATATATGCATATGAATAATATAAATGTATAAGATCAATATTTAATCATATGATTCAATGACAATTCAAATACTTTATTCAAGTTAATCATATTATTAATGTACAGTGATAATATGATTCGTATAATATCAAATTAAATAATTGGTATTAGATTCAATAATGTTGTACTTATAACCACAATTGAAGTATTTATGTATTATCATTCTAATTTATATGATTATATAAATAACAAATTATACATATATAATATGACATAAGTCATAAGTATACCAATTCATACTAATACAACAATTAAGTACCTAGAGATTTAGTTTCAATGTATGTTATAAACTTATAAGTCTATATGTGTTATAAATTATAATTATACATATATGCATATGAATAATATAAATGTATAATATCAATACTTAATCATATGATTCAATGACAATTCAAATACTTTATTCAAGTGAATCATATTATTAATGTACAATGATAATGTGATTCATATAATATCAAATTAAGTAATTGACATTTGATTAAACAATGTGTTACTTATAAACACAATTGAAGTATTAATGTATTATCATTCTAATTTTAGTAATATTATCACTATAATTAATATGATTATATCACATGATTAATTGATCATTAAATCATATGATTATATAATAACAAATAATACATATAATCATATATAATATGACATATAATCATATATATCATATGTTTTACTTGAACTTCTTTTATTTTTTTTATTTTATATGTTGTGACTGTTGTGTTGAACTTTTTTTATATGTTGTGTTGATTTTTTTTTTTTTTTTTTTTTTTGTTTAAAGTTAATCAGTTATGATTTAATATTTAAGGAATTTTTTTTAAAGTACAAGTAAATGTAAATTTGGGGTCAAATATTTTTAATTTTTTCAATATGAGCGCTTTTTATAGCAATTGGGCCTAAGAAGACAAAAAAAAAAAAGGGATAAAAAATGCTACAGTAATAAAAAAGGCCAAAAATGCCCAAAAAAAGGCTTAAAAAGCCTAATTTTGAAAAAGCGGTTAGCGGGTGGTTATCTATTTCACTAACCGCTAATCGGCAGTTAGTAGCTAACTGCCTATTTCACTAACCGCTAATCGGCGGTTAGTAGCTAATTGCCTAGCGGTTAGTGGTTACGTTTAACGGTTATTGCCAATAACCGCTAACTGTAACCGTATTGACACACCTAACAAATAGTAACAAAAAATATATAAAACTTAACAAACAACAATGAGAAACCACGTGCTTAGTTCAAGTCAATATAGTCATCCCCCAACGCCTTATTTGCATTACCTGCAAATGAGTTGTGAACCAATGATAATCAATAAAAAAATTCAAAACACAGATATACAGTAATGCAAATAAACGTTAGTTCTAAAATGAACCACGGGAACAATTCGTTGCTAACTGAGACTTTTGTGGAGACACAATTCTAATCGTTAAAGTGATCGATGCGGGCTATAGTCATGTTAACCGAAGAATAACAAAAACAACATAAATATAACATTACCTCTGTCGGGGCACGGATCCAGAGGTCGACATGAGCATGGCCTCAAGCTGGCGAAAACGGGCCTCAAAGATAGCATCTTTCTCTACTATTTGAGCTTTTTGTTCTTCAATCTGTTTGGCCATCTCATCCATCGTACGTCTTTGTTATGTGTACTTCTCTTCAAGTTCTCTAATCCTATCCGTCATCTGTGAGAACGAGGAGTTCCCAAGGTTCTGCGACCGTGCCTGGGACGGTGTATAGTACGAATATATGCTACCCCGCACCGGTAGAACATTCGGACCCACCTGTCGGATCTTGCCAGCGTACTCAGGCTTATTTTCGTGCGTCTGAGCATATGCGTCATTTGGCGTCCACCGTACCATCCCTTCAGTCACGCTCAACGTCAATGCCGGGTCAGTGGGTATCAATTCCTTCATCCTCTCCTGTACGTTAAATAACAAGTTAGTATCTCATATAAAAAAGGTTAATCATAAATAATTTATCAAAATATATATCGGTAAGTACTTACACATCTCCCTGACCATATCATTTGAACAATCACCATCCTTCTTCATGTGTGTCGAGATGTAAGCTTGCGCTCGAGTAAGAGTAGTGCCCAAAGACAAGGTTTGCATAAAAAATAAAAAAAAAATTCATCAAAAAAAAAAATAATAATCATACGGTTAGATACGTATATAAATATATATATATGCGATAAATAAGGCAAATACATATTCATGTGTTGCCCTAGCAAAGCTTATCGATCCGATGTAGTGAGGTGTGCTATTTTTTGCTCGCAATGCCTTAATATAGGCAACATACTCCTACACAAATACCATTCTTAATATGTCAGTCCTAACACAATTACAATTAATGAAACTACACAATTACAATTAATGAAACTACACTCGTGACCTACCTGACTCTTCGGGTCGCACCATTTATCCAACAACACATCCAAGTTGTAGGCGTCGTATTTCGAAATGGCATCTTGACCCATTCTCGCCTTTATGGTGTCAAGAGTATCGCCCGGATGAATTTTTATCACGTCTTTCACTGAGTGTCTCCAACTCTTTAACTTCACGCCCATATCTCGGAACGCGTTCTTTTTTAGCGCATCGAGATTGTACTCAGGCGGGATGTAGAAGTCCACCTGCACAAGTTAAAAAAGTAAGGCGTCTGATTCATGCATTAACAGTGTTTGGCATAATGAAATACACATGCTAAAATATAACAGATAGTTTAACCATACCATTAAGGCGTCCTATATATCCTCTTTCGTACGGGGCGGTACTTCCGTCCAGTCATCCCGTAATCTAACATAATTCCCGCTCCTTATGATGTTGTTGGTCGTCCTTCGGAATTTCAACCCGCTAAATCCTTCGGACTGCCACGCTCTATTGTACTCCCACACGATCTTTTGCCCGTTGGGGACATCCAACGTCTTGTTCGATGGTTTAATGGTCACCCCTTGAATATGGGTGCACCCATCTCGATCGATGCCTAACACATTAATAATTACCGATGTTAATTACTTTGAATTCAATACTAACTACATAACTTATATACGTATTCAATATTGGTATTTAAAGCATATATACTTATTTATTGTCCGGACCTGGCGACTGCCTAACACTTGTGGAGCAAGGTCATCGGGCTACTCGTCATGCGTGGCACCTGTCCCATCATCCACTTCCATCGGTCCCTGTGTCTCGCTATCCTCTAGTTGCGATGGCTCACTGTAATTCAAACATGTGTTCTCGTCGGGGGGAATAACCGCTCTACATGGCCATGTGAACATATCCCTAACTCGCTCATCGTAGGCAGTGGACTAGGCGTTTGATACTCTCGGTCCATGTCGTATGGATATGGTTGATACTGATACCCCATCTCGGTCTGGCCTTCCACATGCTCTGAAAGTATTGGTCTATACCCCTGGTCATCTACCTGTGGGGCCCTCTGTCATCTACTCTTCTCCCTGGTACTCATATCGACCTGTAAAACACATCACGCGCCCAATTAATTATGTATACAATAGATAAAATATGCACCACAATTACCAATCAATGTAGAAAGAAATAACAGAAAACAAATCATTAATGTGAAATACATATATAATTTTATTTTTTTGAACCACATATGATTATATTAGATCTAAGTCTAGTCGGACATAGTCAATATTATCATGCGGATCCACTTCATTATTGCTGGTCAATATGAGCAGCTCACACTCATGATAGTTTGCACATTCATCATCAGGACTTTCACCCTAACCAACGTAGTATACGTTTCTAGGTTTAGTCCTTACAACACAAGCCCAATCAGGATCCCTTTCATCTTCGACGTAAAAGACTTGGTCAACTTATTACGTTAGCACATACGACTCATCAGTAATTTGTTGGCCCCGGTGGACAAGGTTTTTGAAGCTAACAAGCATCATGCCATACTCGTCTATCTTGTACCCGTTGTCCCTCGTATTGTTCGCCTAATCACACTTGAACAAAACGTACTTGGTCCTGTCGAAGTACTCCACCTCAATTACTTCCGTTAACTTATTGTAGTACGTTTCGCCATCAATAGTCGGCACGCACACACTGCTGTTCTGCATCCTCTTTTCGGCATCGAATGCAAGAGTGTGAAACAACTTCTCGTTAACCACATATCTGTTATATCTGATAGCTGTCTCCTTCGGCCCTCTACAATGCATTACCAATTTGTCACTTATTTCCTTCCTGCATCGATCGACCTGCGAGTATATTACGTACAATTGACCATAAAGAAGTTGGTTTTGTTAGTTGTTATGAACCATAAGTAAATATAATTGGACTGTGATAGTTAAACATTACAGTAGTCTTACGTAATCATAGTACCAATCACAGAATAGCTCATGCTATTGGGTTTCTAACTGATCCTCTGTCGTTCGCCCCCTATCGCATGATCACCTAAGTGTATCCATGTGCATCCTACAATACGAAATTAGTTCTATTATAATTCACAACTAAGGGTGCAAGGTGATATTGAACTTGCATAGACTATTAACACGACTTATGTCCGCAGTTGAAGGAACTCGTTCGAGTTAAACATAATGTATCGGTGAATCTGTGTCAATGTGACACGGTCGAGCATGACTCGTATTCCCGCCCCCTTTGAAACATCTGGGTTTCTTTGAGCCCTATTATGAAATGTTGGTGCGTTATCTAAATCCCTCGAGCAGAACGCCACCAACTCAGTTTCTATGTAGCCCTCCGCAATGCAACCCTCAAGAGTCACTTTATTGCGCACATTAGATTTGAACCCCCAAGGCTCCTACATACGAACATATTTCTTTCGTTACAGATAGTGATGGTTTTATAATGGAGGAAAAATAAATTGATGAATAATTGTAAAGTTATTTTACCTCTGCCGGATACATCCACCTATACTATACCGGTCCACCGAGTCGGCATTCACGGACAAGATGCACAACCAAGTGAACCATGATAGTAAAAAAATTGGGGGGGAAGACCTGTTCCATCTGGTACAAAGTGATACAAACGTCACCCTCTAGTCGGTCCATATCCTCTTGTGTCAATGACATTGAACATAAGCTTCTGAAGAATACAGACATCCTAACAAGTGGTTTAACCACGTTACCTGGCAGTGATCCACGTAATGCAATAGGGAGAAGTTGTTGCATAATGATGTGATTGTCATGACTCTTCAAACCGGATATCGTACGATCATTAAGTCGTACACAACTGGAAATGTTCGAGGCATATCCGTCTGGCACCCTTACATTTCGAAATACTTTCAAAAAATGTGTTTTCTCGTCCTTAGACATTGTGTGGCAAGCTGGGGGCATATATGTTTAACCATCTTCGCCCCTGTACAAATTAAGTGCATGTCTCAACCCCATTTCTTGCAAGTTTGTGCGGGCTTGGAGGTTGTCCTTCGTTTTCCATGGAATGTTCAGTATTGTGCCAAGTATGTTGTCCATCACATTTTTCTCAACGTGCATGACATCAAGGTTGTGCCGCAATAAATTATCTTTCCAATACGGCAACCTAAAGAAAACACTTTTCTTCTTCCACAATACATTAGCAGTCTCTTATCCTCATTCTGTAGGCCCACTCTTCTTCCGCTTCTTGTCTTTTTTCTTATTATCCATCTTTGCCTTACCGGCATTCTCATCCCCAAATGCCATCTCTTCTAATTGTCTAAGGATTTCATCTCCACTTGGCACAATGGGGGCACATTCTAGTTCTTGCTTGCCGTCAAATGTTCTTTTGTTCCTCCTCCACGGATGATCCATGGGCAAGTATCTTGATCCATGATCAAGATTTCTTGTTTTGTTTTAACCTTCTGGACCTTGTCGAGTGCATTCAGCAGGGACATGCCTTCTCATTCTTGTTAGGCCACGCGTACAAATCTGCATATGCCGGGAAGTCATTAATTGTCCACATCAACTGCGCTCGCAATACAAAGTTATTTTTCTTGGAGACGTCAAATGTGCGTACACCTACAGTCCATAGTTACTGTAACTCCTCAATTAATGGCTGAAGGTAGACATCTATATCCATTTCAGGTGACTTTAGGCTAGGGATAATCAGGAATAGTATAAAAGACGTTTATTTTATGCATGTCCAAGGAGGCAAGTTGGACGGTACAAGCATTATAGGCCAAGTGCTATGAGATGTGTTCATGTTCCCAAATGGATTGAATCCATCTGAGGTTAATCCAAGCCTGACATTCCTACTGTCCACTGAAAAGTTTGGATGTAAATTATCGAATGCCCTGACATAAACAGCCTCTGTTAGTCGTGGTATGAGTGGAAACCACCGCAACACCTTGACCAAGCGTTTCTTACTCGATGATATGGGTTGACCATCCTCATCTAAATGAATTTCATCATTCCACTTAGATATTCAACAAATGGTACATGAATCTAAATCCTTATTGTTCTCGAGAATAACATACAATCATTACGACACGCCGGGATCTTCTCATACCCGAGTCCTATGTTCCTTAGAAACTTTTTCGTCTCATATGTATTAATTGGCAAAGCTTCATCACTCGCAAGCAGCAACTGATTGATGAACTCAAGGAAAGATTAGAATTTCGCGTTACTAAGTCCGCCAACGCACTTCAAGTTGTACAGATGTACAGTATCACTAAGCTTGTTATGTTTGGTCCCATCATAAAGTAGCTTCTCTGCCTTTTCAAGCAAGTTGTAGTACTTTAGTACGTCACCTTCAGCGGCTTCTTCATTCACAGTTTCTTCATTCCCTTGCACCACCACTTGAGGCTCACAATTGTCTTCCATGACACTGTGCATGCCGAATAGATCACGCAACATTGCGTGCATGTTTTCACCTTATCTATGCTTATACCCGCATTTGTGATCGTGATAGTCGAATTAGAGACTGCAACATGAGACCATACAGGCTTCTTATCGTGATAATACCTGTTTCTATATATAGTCATTATTCATTTACCCCTTGTCAAGTGGTCAAATACGAAACTCGGCGGGTGGCGCTGCTTATTTCGACACGCCTTATAGGGGTAGTGAATTTTTCATCAGGGATTGTACAGTTCATAACTGCGAAGTCCATGAATAATCTACACCCGTCTTTGTATTCCCTCGTACCTCTAGACTTTGCCATCCAATTCTTGTCCATAGCTTTAGTTACTGGAACCCTAATTGAATATAATAAATCTAGGGTAGTTAGTTAGTTGTTATTTTTTTTTAATGTATTTCTTTAATTACATTGTTTCAATTTTTTGTTTATTTTTAACAAATAAACACATACATTTAGTTTTAATTATAACATCTACATAATCTAAATTTGCAAAATTTAAACAAAATTAAGGTCCAAATTTAAATGCATTTGTTATACATGGGACACTAGATAAAATAGATATAGCTAGCTAGCTAGGTTATTTGTTGTAATTTTTTTTTCCCTTTTTTATGACATTTACATAATCTAAATTTGTAAGACCTAAATAAATTTTTTATATATGGGGACCCTAGATAAAATAGATCTAGCTAGCTAGGTTATTTGTTGTTGTTATTGTTTTCGTTTATTATAACATTTATGCATTTGTTATATATGGGGACCGTAGATAAAATAAATTCAGCTAGCTATGTTATTTGTTTTCTTTTGTTTTTGTTTTTGTTTTTGTTTTTTTTTTTTTTTAAGATTTACATATTTATTCTAAATTTTCAAAATCTAAACAAAAATTAAAGTCCAAAATGGATATGCATTTGTTATTTTTTTATTTTTTTATTTTTGGTTTTGATAACGTGCATTTGCAAAACCTACACAAAATTTAGGTCTAAATCTAAATGCAAAAACCTGCACACACAAAAAAAAAAAAAAAAAAAAAAAAGGTCCTAATTTCAAAAAATTTACGTACGTAATTTTGCATACATGCATGTATGCAAATACATTAAACAATATTCCCACCATACAAAACATATATCTCAAACAAATAAATTAATTAGCTAACATGTAAAATTAATTTGCTAATATAACTACATCAATAATATATAATAATATGTACTGTAAATTATATATTTATATAATTTATTTATTTATTTAATATATAAATAAATAAATCAATTAATATATATATATATACTTTATTTAATAACACACTGTGTATATATATATATATATATATACTTGATCAGGAAACGCCGGAGAATGCATGAGAGGCTGGAGAATCTCCGGAGGGAGAGCTCATGACTGCCGAAGGGAGGAACGGCGGTGACGGTCGGTGACAGAGAGAACCACTGAGAGAGAGAGCGGGTGAGAGCGAGAACGGCCGGCCGGTAGCGAGCTAGCTAGTGAGAGAGAGAACGCAGGTGAGAGAATGCGTGAGACTTTGACGAAGACAGAGAAACGGCCGGCAGTGAAAAAAATGTGGCGGAGGGGAGGGCTGTGGTGCATGCAGGGGAGAAAGAGAGGGAGGGAAAAAGAAAGAAAAAAAGAAAAAGAAGAAGAACCTGTAGGTAGCTGGATTCGTGCATTCCCGAGGAGCATTCTTGATGTGTCAACATAGAACACGTCAAGAATTAAGTTTCTTGACATCTCTAGATAATAAAATCCTTTTTTTTCGTGAGGATCAATGAACAATCCACTCACCAAGAATCAGATCGAGCTTCCAGGCATTTCCATCGTAGGATCAATGAACAACTGAGATAAGTGAATGACTCACTGAATACGTATTTTGTGTTGGCCGGGTTCGTGTGGGGGTTTGTGGATCTTATAAAATAAATGTATTTTGTATGTCCTATTTTTTTAAAATTAATATGGCTATTTCATATTAATATTACTAGAATGATTTATGCATCATAATATCATATCATATTAATATGGCTATCATTTCATTTCATATTAATATTAATGAAATGTTTGATTTATGCATGATAATATTAATTGGTATACAATACGTATATACCAATTAATTTATACCAATATGATAAAATTAATTTATCATACCAATTAAAATTAATTTACTATCTAATTATAATTATAATTAATTATAATTATTGACGTGTGGAATAATGGCACATCAAAATTTTTTGACGCGTTAAAAATAACACGTCAAAAAATTTTGACGTGTCAATGGAACACGTCAAAAATTTTTGGCATGCCTTTTCTGCACATCAAAAATTATTGACGTGGCATTTAGACACGTGCCACTATGACATGTTAATAATTTTTGATGTGTCATAGTGGCACGTCAAAAATTATTGACGTGTCTAAATGCCTCGTCAATAATTTTTGACGTGTTAAAATCTGCCACATCAATAAAGTGTTTATTGACTTGTTTATTTAGCCACGTCAAAAATTATTGACGTGGCAAACATGAGTTACTGTTTGCCACGTCAATAAAGTCCCTGATTTTTGTAGTGAATGCTCACTTAGTGTTCGATCAAACAAAGAGGTTTCATTATGATTCAGTGTTAATCGGTTGCAAGCATGATTGGAAAACCATCCAAATGATTTGGAGATTGCAAAGAGGTAGAGAAGCTTGGCCTATCCACGTCCAAACGGTCCCTAAGAGAAATCCATGAAACTTTAGCAGGATTTGAACAGCTGCCACGATATCTGATGAGTGCCAAATATTGTAAATTTGGACCCCTTAATTTACATTAGTTAATCATTTACCTGTGTCGTTGTCTAATGTTTTGTTTTAATTTTGTGTTTTTAAGTGTTTTGTTGGTTGTTGAAGAGAAACTGCATCTTTAAAGGGAAAATTGTAAAGTTTGAAAGAAATCACACTTTGAGAAGACCTAGATGGTGTAGTTAAGTTTAACCCAATCAATGAAAGGATTAAATCGAAATTTCTCTAATTGGAGTCAAAATCAGATTGAATTCAAATTTAGATTATGTATATGTCTCAGTTGACCATAACTTTCTGCTAAAGAAACAGATTGAGGTGAAACTAGCTGCATTAGAAAGCTAACTCAAAATACTACAATTCATTGTCAAATAGGATGTTCCTAATTTGGACATTTACTATGCTAAAATCGTCCCACAATAAAAATGACACAAATCTGGACGAATCCTATTCCGATTTCAGACTTCTATTTGAACTAGGAGACAGACCTCCGAATTTTCTAGGTTTACTAGGACTTCCATAAGCCTATAAATAGACCTCTTTGCATTCAAAAAAAAAATACACAAATCCCGGAGAACAAAATTCCATAGCTTTTATCTGTAGTTTAGTTTATGTTTAGATTTAGGTTTTATTTTCAATAATGTAGAGCTAAATTCTCAACTAAGGTTGATGATGAAGCCTCACCGATGAAGAACATCAATACTTTTATGTAAGTCTTTATTTGTTTAATTTTATTGGGTTTTATATTTCAATTGTTTTTCTTCTCTTCAATGTGTGGAGTGGATATCTTTTGTGATTCAATGATACACTTGATGATTTAAGATAATTTCACATAATTGATTACTTGATTTTATTTGCCTAAAAAATTGGATATCCCTTGTGATTTATTCTATGGATACATTTGGTGTTTCAATTAAAATTGGATATCTTTTGTGATTTTCGGATACATCTGATGATTTAATCGATATTGGATTTCTTTTGTGATTTGTGCAATAAATGGATAAATGTGATGGTTTTGATTAATTGCTTAAAGCATAGTAATACATATCTAAGATTTTAATTGTGAGAGGTTTAGATTAATATTGATAAACATGGAAGTATATTGTTATGATTCGGTGAGTGTAGATTCTCAAACCTTAGTACCTTTATATTTTATTTTATTTAGTTTATGTTGAATCTTTTTCGAAACCCCAAATTCAAACCTTTTTTGGAACTAGATTAGGATTTAGGGAAAAATCCACTTTACCCCCACTGAAGTTTCAGGAATTTTTCAATTTAAACTCCCAAAGTTTAAAAATTGGCAATGTGCCCCCCTAATGTTTCAAAAATTTTCAATTTAAATCTTCTGTTACTAATTTCCGTCAAATTGGACGGATATCTATGAAATTACGTAATTACCCTCAGGCTTTTTTAAAAAAATTTCGGCCCAATTTAACTGAAATTAGTAACGGAAGGTTTAAATTGAAAATTTTTGAAAAATTAGGGGGGTATATTGCCAATTTTTAATCTTTGTGGTTCAAATTGAAAAACTCTTGAAACTTCAGGAAGGTAAAGTGGATTTTTCCCTAGGATTTAATTACTTTAGATATAATTTGTTCTTCAAAAATACAATTCCTTGTAAGTTCGACCTCGCACTTGCAAAACATTATATTACAAACTATTTGTGCACTTGCGAGTATATTAAAATTTGCATAACAAGTTTTTAGTGCCTTTGCTGGGGAATTGTTTATCTGTTAAGGATTTTTACAAATTTTGAGGAACTTGTTTTGAGTTTAAATTGAAAGTTCATGATTGTATGCTAATTTCACTGTGCACTTTTCAGAATACCTTATTCTTTAGAAAATGTTAAAAAGAACAATGACTCACATGGCCCATTCAATGCATTGTATGTGCACTAACACATCTTCCCAAAGTCAACACCTCTCATGATCAAGATAGATCATCATAGTTGATGTCTTACAATTTTATCCAATGGAATGCCCAATTCCATTAATGACTGTAAACATATGGTTTTTGAATACAAGGTTTATGGTATAGGATCTTCTGTTTGATAATTTTTACTCACACCATAAATCATATTCAATGTAATCTAAGGACCATCACATATATATATGATAGCAATAAGAAATTAATAAGATACATCTAAAAAATTATTTATGTTAATGTTTAGTAAATTTAACAGTTAATAAACAACTTTTATTCCTAAAATATCAAGTAATGCAATTGGGATTTATGGCATAATCCTAACAAAATCCAACCTCCAACGTAACCTTTGATAGTTCGAATCTAACTTTGAATGTTCTTCCAAACAAGAAATTCTTAATATTTTAAGATCTAATACTTTACAAACTGATAACCAACTCTAGCATCCTTAAATTATAATTAGTCCATACTTTACCCTAGTTTATGTTCGGAGTATTATAGTTTCTATAGTAATTCAAAAATGGGGCTTTCGGTGGATAAAGTCAGTGGTTTTGTGGGTGGCGATTGGTTTGCTGGAGATGGGATTGGTTGTGGCAATGAGGCTTCAACATGATGGTGTGGGTGATTTGGTAGTTTGGTTGAAAATGGTGAGTTGGAGTTTTTGGTTGTGATTGCATTGAGGTTGACACTGTTTGTGGATATTGAGGGCATTGGACTCTTTTTTTCTTTTTCTTTTTTGCATCCCACCCTTCCTTTGAGACAAAGTGGTCCATCTTAGCATTAGCTTCTTCCATCTTGTTTATCAAACGTTCCAACAAGCTCCCAATATGAGCAACTTGTTGCTCTATACGATCCATAATTTGATCAGCCATGAAACGAGGCTCTGATACCAATTTGTTACGTAGGGAAAACGTAGATCTTTATATTCGTAAAGGAAACCTAGACCTTTAAATTCATAGAGGGAACCTAGACTTTTTGTAGTTACCCAAATAATTAACTAAGCTTAGGTAGCTTAGTTAGATGATTAATTTGGACTTTGGGTCACTAGGGACAGCTAAAAGGGCATTTTAGAAATTTTAGACTGTCTGACCGGACGTATGCTAGGGTTGCCGGATGTATGCTCTTATTTGTAGTAGAGGACATATGCTAGGTTTGCTGAATGTACGCTCCTATTTTTAGTGCGGACATACGCATAGTGACCATCATACGTGCGCTAACAATAGTACACCGTACTTTACAAATAGTACACGAATGTACGCCACAATAGTATTAAACGTACTCTACTTTTGGGTTAACCTCTAGATAATACCCGGACATACGCTACAGCCTTTGGACCGCTAGGTAAATAGTACCGGATGTACACTACTTTTCAGAGTAATTGGTGAATGTCTCCAGCTTTTCTCCTCTATAAATACTAACCCTACCTTCGCCCTTTTTCTCGTTCAAACTCGCCCCCAGGCTCCCATAAACCCTTTTTTGAGTGTGTTCTTTTGAGATTATGTGTTTTGTGGAGAATGGGAGGTGTTTTCTTGAAGGTTGCTTCTAGGAGGTAATCCTATGTGCTTAACATTTCTTTTTAAGTCTTTATGCTCTTTCAATGCTTTCTATAGTAGACGTTGGTTTGAAACTTTAGACATATTATACCATTGATATTGTTTAGAGTTGGGCTTACCATTCCAATTTGTTTTTTATTGCATGGAGACCTTATTTGGAGATAGGAGGTCTTAGAAATCCATTTAGATGGGTTTAGAAGTAGTTTGGGAGGATAGGTGAACGTTTTGAATAAACAAGGTTCTACCTTAAACTTTTTGAGCAGACGTACGGCCTTGAGCCCAGACGTACGGTCAAAAGCATTTCAGGGGAAATGACATTTTGACCAAGTCGTCCTATAGTCTCTATTTTCATGTTCTAGGTTCGTTTTAGTTGGATTTAGAATTAATGATAGGTCTTTTCTCAATATTCGAGGTTATGGAACCTCAAGGGAATTTTACGGAGGAACCTTACGACCCAGGTGAGTACAAACTCACATGGATGCTTGTTGTTACTTTTCCTGCATTGCACGTCTATTTTATATATATCAAACATGCATATTTTGCAACTCTCATGAAACACATTTTGGAACTACTGTGAACTCTATTTTGTGAAAATGTGTGTTGATTAATAAGATAACAATGAGGCTTATAAAACTATGTATGTAAAAGACTGATAAGATTAGTTACATCGTTTGACATGGTACACCGGTACGTGCGAGATAACGACTATGGGCTTACTATACATGTTAACTTTATGGTCAAATGTGTGTATATGTGAGCTTTGGATCCAATGGTTTCGTGACCAAGGTGCAGCCATTCCCTAATGGATGGTCACTATAGGACGGACATCATTAGTGGTGTGGACCACCCGAGGTCGGACTTGGTCATGCCACTAATGTTATGTACGGTAGCGTACAATATCCTGGGCACCGGTGTGATACTGCAGGTCCTTCGGGATAGCAACAACCCTGCTGAGAAGAGGGTAGACCATACAGTTGAACTATTACTGTTACTCATCATTATAAGTATATATTATATCTATATCATATCCATGATAAATTGTCATCTCATAATGTTGCATGTGCTTTATAAACAACTGAGTTCACCATTTAATGACAGGTACGTCATATGCATTTATACTCACTAAGTCGTCAGACTTACCCTTGTATTATTTCATTTTTTTTTTCATATGTACAACTATGCCGTTATAGATAGTTTAGGAGAAGATGGATACCGCGAAGTATCCTATCTTTGAAGATTTGACTTGGGAGATGCTTAAGGACTTATTGCAAGCTTAGGCGGATACTCATGGTAGCTAGTACTTTTGAGTTATGTTGTAGACTTAGAATTTTTATGCATGCTTGCATATTAAGGTATAGCATGAATCCCTTGTAAAGATTATGACTTATATAGTGTGATTTAAGCTACTTTGATGTTCCTTGGTAAACGCTCTAGTTGTAATGATTAATGTTTATAGAATCATTTGTTTCTGCTGTTTAATATCCTTTTTTTTTCGAGGAGTAGAGGTCCCTGAGTCTTGTTCCACGAGAAAAAGACTGGGAGACAAACCATGAAATTAATTACTAGTTAATTAATTTTCAGGGTGTTACACTTTTTGACAAACACACAGTTTGAAGATAAATTTATGTATACTCTTTATTAATTGATCATAGTTTAAATAGAAGTACAAGCAGGAGAATAACATTTAAACTGAAAAACTAGAATGATAACTTGACTCTTACACTAAAAATACACTTTTATGGGCTTAATTGCTCAAGCACGTAACGAATAAATTAAGGATAGTTCGAGAAATCCTAATACCTCTCAAATCAAATCAAGAGCTGAATAATATTAATCTTTACTTAATTTATTCATCAACCCAAAGAAATGTGATAAACATAAACTACTCAACATGTATCCTATCACTAACACCTTATAGAGATGTAACTATGACTATCCTAC